>NW_028138834.1:0-138000 GCF_964270905.1 Leucopleurus acutus | reverse complement strand
TTTTCGTCCCCTGGTACTCGGTTGCAACATTACAGACGCTTTACTAACACTCTCCCCACTTGGAGAGTCAGTGCCTTTAACCTCCTGTTTGGCCCAGTTTGCAATTTCTGTGGAAAATGAACAGGAATTGGGAGAACCAATGAGAGACTAGGTGGAGGTGTCCGGACGGGCCAATTTAACTCTCATTTCCCACCAGGAAGAGGAATTAACCAAAGGCTCAGCATGCCGTGCCAGAACCAAACTAGGGCCTGAAGCAATCCTGCGGTGTTGCGGCCAGCTCACAAGAAAGCGAGTTGAAGAAAGGAGCTCAGGGGCACTGTAATTCACAAACCTGCAGAGTTATAAATGACAGCTATCTTCCAAAAATATATTGAATTAGGATGCCAAGAGGAGTTGAAAGCAGGGCAGAATTGCAGGAAACCGATTTCAGGAGGTAGACTGGAATTGCATGTAAAGCATAGGAAAAGAGGCAGAACGTCCACAATGATGCACTTGGCCAAAAAGGGCGTATGCGTTTTTTCCTGAATATATTCAGGAAAAAACGCATACGCCCTTTTTGGCCAACCAAGCAAGCTTGCAAAGGAAATCTGCACTACAATGAAGTCTCACTGCCCCCCGGTCAAAAGGGCCATCTGAAAAAAGTGTAAAATCCAGAAAGGCAGGACAGGCCATGGAGAACTGGGAGCCTAGTTATGCTGATGGGCGGGATGTAAATTGCCAGCAGCCACTCTGGAGAAGTGTATGGTGTTTCCTGAAACATCCAAAAAACAAAGCAACAGAGCCTAGGGCACTTCCACTTATGGTCCTATAGCTTAGGGAAATTAAAATCAAAAAGACACAGCCACCCCAAAGTTTGGGACGGCTCTGTTTACAAGAACCTCGTTTATGGGACAAGTTCAATATCACAGAAAGCGAAAAATGGATAAAGAAATTGTGGTACTTACGTACAATGCAATATCACTCAGCAATGAAATCTATGTCATCAGGCCCGTAGCAGCATAATGAGTGGATTCAGGTACGATGATTCTAAGTGAAATTAGTCACACAGAAAAAGAAACATCATAAGATATCACTAATACACGGAATGTAAACTTGGCTACACAAGAACTGAATTACAAAACAGAACAGGGTGTCAAATGTAGAAAACCAACTTATGCTTGCTTAAGGGGACGGGTGAGTTGGGGTGCTGCATAAAACCAGAGATTGAAATGAGCACAGATACCGTTCCATAAGCCAAATATGTAATAGACAAGAGCTACTCCTTGCTCAACGAAGTGGACTCAACACCCCATATTAAACGCCTAAGAATATACCTGACTAGTAAGAATCTTAAAACCTATGGATTTATATGTCTCCGAAAGAGAATCAAGCGTGTGTACAGCGGCATAAACGCAGCAGTGATAGGATTGCTGAGGTTCGGTGAGCAAATGCAGACCCTTTGAAGTCATATTGCATGGTACCCATTCCATGGGTCTCAACTCTCCATGTGTAATGGATTCTTCCTTCAGCTAAAACATGCATGTGGAACCCAGAGTATGATCCACCGTGTGATCGGGAAACGTGTTCAAATGTGTTTCAGTTTTCGTCCCCTGGTACTCGGGTGCAACATTCCAGACGCTTTACTAACACTCTTCCCAATTGGAGAGTCAGTGCCTTTAACCTCCTGTTTGGCCCAGTTTGCAATTTCTGTGGAAAATGAACAGGAATAGGGAGAACCAATGAGAGACTAGGTGGAGGTGTCCGGACGGGCCAATTTAACTCTCATTTCCCACCAGGAAGAGGAATTAACCAAAGGCTCAGCATGCCATGCCGGAACCAAACTAGGGCCTGAAGCAATCCTGCGGTGTTGCGGCCAGCTCACAAGAAAGCGAGTTGAAGAAAGGAGCTCAGGGGCACTGTAATTCACAAACCTGCAGAGTTATAAATGACAGCTATCTTCCAAAAATATTTTGAAGTAAGGCTGCCAAGAGGAGTTGAAAGCGGGGCAGAATTGCAGGAAACCGATTTCAGGAGGTAGACTGGAATTGCATGTAAAGCATAGGAAAAGAGGCAGAACGTCCACAATGATACACTTGGCCAAAAAGGGCGTATGTGTTTTTTCCTGAATATATTTAGGGAAAAACGCATACGCCCTTTTTGGCCAACCAAGCAAGCTTGCAAAGGAAATCTGCACTACAATGAAGTCTCACTGCCCCCCCATCAAAAGGGCCATCTGAAAAAAGTGTACAATCCAGAAAGGCAGGACAGGCCATTGAGAACTGGGAGCCTTGTTATGCTGATGGGCGGGATGTAAATTGCCAGCAGCCACTCTGGAGAAGTGTATGGTGTTTCCTGAAACATCCAAAAAACAAAGCAACAGAGCCTAGGGCACTTCCACTTATGGTCCTATAGCTTAGGGAAATTAAAATCAAAAAGACACAGCCACCCCAAAGTTTGGGACGGCTCTGTTTACAAGAACCTCGTTTACGGTACAAGTTCAATATCACAGAAAGCGAAAAATGGATAAAGAAGTTGTGGTACTTACGTACAATGCAATATCACTCAGCAATGAAATCTATGTCATCAGGCCCGTAGCAGCATAATGAGTGGATTCAGGTACGATGATTCTAAGTGAAATTAGTCACACAGAAAAAGAAACATCATAAGATATCACTAATACATGGAATGTAAACTTGGCTACACAAGAACTGAATTACAAAACAGAACAGGGTGTCAAATGTAGAAAACCAACTTATGCTTGCTTAAGGGGACGGGTGAGTTGGGGTGCTGCATAAAACCAGAGATTGAAATGAGCACAGATACAGTTCCATAAGCCAAATATGTAATAGACAAGAGCTACTCCTTGCTCAACGAAGTGGACTCAACACCCCATATTAAACGCCTAAGAATATACCTGACTAGTAAGAATCTACCTGACGAGTAAGAATCTTAAAACCTATGGATTTATATGTCTCCGAAAGAGAATCAAGCGTGTGTACAGCGGCATAAACGCAGCAGTGATAGGATTGGTGAGGTTCGGTGAGCAAATGCAGACCCTTTGAAGTCATATTGCATGGTACCCATTCCATGGGTCTCAACTCTCCATGTTTAAGGGATTCTTCCTTCAGCTAAAACATGCATGTGGAACCCAGAGTATGATCCACCGTGTGATCGGAAAACGTGTTCAAATGTGTCTCAGTTTTCGTTTCCTGGTACTCGGGTGCAACATTCCAGACGCTTTACTAACACTCTCCCCACTTGGAGAGTCAGTGCCTTTAACCTCCTGTTTGGCCCAGTTTGCAATTTCTGTGGAAAATGAACAGGAATAGGGAGAACCAATGAGAGACTAGGTGGAGGTGTCCGGACGGGCCAATTTAACTCTCATTTCCCACCAGGAAGAGGAATTAACCAAAGGCTCAGCGTGCCGTGCCGGAACCAAACTAGGGCCTGAAGCAATCCTGCGGTGTTGCGGCCAGCTCACAAGAAAGCGAGTTGAAGAAAGGAGCTCAGGGGCACTGTAATTCACAAACCTGCAGAGTTATAAATGACAGCTATCTTCCAAAAATATATTGAAGTAAGGCTGCCAAGAGGAGTTGAAAGCGGGGCAGAATTGCAGGAAACCGATTTCTGGAGGTACACTGGAATTGCATGTAAAGCATAGGAAAAGAGGCAGAACGTCCACAATGATGCACTTGGCCAAAAAGGGCGTATGCGTTTTTTCCTGAATATATTCAGGAAAAAACGCATACGCCCTTTTTGGCCAACCAAGCAAGCTTGCAAAGGAAATCTGCACTACAATGAAGTCTCACTGCTCCCTGGTCAAAAGGGCCATCTGAAAAAAGTGTAAAATCCAGAAAGGCAGGACAGGCCATGGAGAACTGGGAGCCTTGTTATGCTGATGGGCGGGATGTAAATTGCCAGCAGCCACTCTGGAGAAGTGTATGGTGTTTCCTGAAACATCCAAAAAACAAAGCAACAGAGCCTAGGGCACTTCCACTTATTGTCCTATAGCTTAGGGAAATTAAAATCAAAAAGACACAGCCACCCCAAAGTTTGGGACGGCTCTGTTTACAAGAACCTCGTTTACCGAACAAGTTCAATATCACAGAAAGCGAAAAATGGATAAAGAAGTTGTGGTACTTATGTACAATGCAATATCACTCAGCAATGAAATCTATGTCATCAGGCCCGTAGCAGCATAATGAGTGGATTCAGGTACGATGATTCTAAGTGAAATTAGTCACACAGAAAAAGAAACATCATAAGATATCACTAATACACGGAATGTAAACTTGGCTACACAAGAACTGAATTACAAAACAGAACAGGGTGTCAAATGTAGAAAACCAACTTATGCTTGCTTAAGGGGACGGGTGAGTTGGGGTGCTGCATAAAACCAGAGATTGAAATTAGCACAGATACCGTTCCATAAGCCAAATATGTAATAGACAAGAGCTACTCCTGGCTCAACGAAGTGGACTCAACACCCCATATTAAACGCCTAAGAATATACCTGACTAGTAAGAATCTACCTGACTAGTAAGAATCTTAAAACCTATGGATTTATATGTCTCCGAAAGAGAATCAAGCATGTGTACAGTGGCATAAACGCAGCAGTGATAGGATTGCTGAGGTTCGGTGAGCAAATGCAGACCCTTTGAAGTCATATTGCATGGTACCCATTCCATGGGTCTCAACTCTCCCTGTTTAAGGGATTCTTCCTTCAGCTAAAACATGCATGTGGAACCCAGAGTATGATCCACCATGTGATCGGAAAACGTGTTCAAATGTGTCTCAATTTTCGTTTCCTGGTACTCGGGTTCAACATTCCAGACGCTTTACTAACACTCTCCCCACTTGGAGAGTCAGTGCCTTTAACCTCCTGTTTGGCCCAGTTTGCAATTTCTGTGGAAAATGAACAGGAATAGGGAGAACCAATGAGAGACTAGGTGGAGGTGTCCAGACGGGCAAATTTAACTCTCATTTCCAACCAGGAAGAGGAATTAACCAAAGGCTCAGCGTGCCATGCCGGAACCACACTAGGACCAGAAGCAATCCTGCGGTGTTGCGGCCAGCTCACAAGAAAGCGAGTTGAAGAAAGGAGCTCAGGGGCACTGTAATTCACAAACCTGCAGAGTTATAAAAGACAGCTATCTTCCAAAAATATATTGAAGTAAGGCTGCCAAGAGGAGTTGAAAGGGGGGCAGAATTGCAGGAAACCGATTTCAGGAGGTAGACTGGAATTGCATGTAAAGCATAGGAAAAGAGGCAGAACGTCCACAATGATGCACTTGGCCAAAAAGGGCGTATGCGTTTTTTCCTGAATATATTCAGGAAAAAACGCATACGCCCTTTTTGGCCAACCAAGCAAGCTTGCAAAGGAAATCTGCACTACAATGAAGTCTCACTGCCCCCCGGTCAAAAGGGCCATCTGAAAAAAGTGTAAAATCCAGAAAGGCAGGACAGGCCATGGAGAACTGGGAGCCTAGTTATGCTGATGGGCGGGATGTAAATTGCCAGCAGCCACTCTGGAGAAGTGTATGGTGTTTCCTGAAACATCCAAAAAACAAAGCAACAGAGCCTAGGGCACTTCCACTTATTGTCCTATAGCTTAGGGAAATTAAAATCAAAAAGACACAGCCACCCCAAAGTTTGGGATGGCTCTGTTTACAAGAACCTCGTTTACGGTACAAGTTCAATATCACAGAAAGCGAAAAATGGATAAAGAAATTGTGGTACTTACGTACAATGCAATATCACTCAGCAATGAAATCTATGTCAACAGGCCCGTAGCAGCATAATGAGTGGATTCAGGTACGATGATTCTAAGTGAAATTAGTCACACAGAAAAAGAAACATCATAAGATATCACTAATACACGGAATGTAAACTTGGCTACACAAGAACTGAATTACAAAACAGAACAGGGTGTCAAATGTAGAAAACCAACTTATGCTTGCTTAAGGGGACGGGTGAGTTGGGGTGCTGCATAAAACCAGAGATTGAAATGAGCACAGATACCGTTCCATAAGCCAAATATGTAATAGACAAGAGCTACTCCTTGCTCAACGAAGTGGACTCAACACTCCATATTAAACGCCTAAGAATATACCTGACTAGTAAGAATCTTAAAACCTATGGATTTATATGTCTCTGAAAGAGAATCAAGCGTGTGTACAGCGGCATAAACGCAGCAGTGATAGGATTGGTGAGGTTCGGTGAGCAAATGCAGACCCTTTGAAGGCATATTGCATGGTACCCATTCCATGGGTCTCAACTCTCCCTGTTTAAGGGATTCTTCCTTCAGCTAAAACATGCATGTGGAACCCAGAGTATGATCCACCATGTGGTCGGAAAACGTGTTCAAATGTGTCTCAGTTTTGGTCCCCTGGTACTCGGGTGCAACATTCCAGACGCTTTACTAACACTCTCCCCACTTGGAGAGTCAGTGCCTTTAACCTCCTGTTTGGCCCAGTTAGCAATTTCTGCGGAAGATGAACAGGAATAGGGAGAACCAATGAGAGATTAGGTGGAGGTGTCCGGACGGGCCAATTTAACTCTCATTTCCCACCAGGAAGAGGAATTAACCAAAGGCTCAGCATGCCGTGCCGGAACCAAACTAGGGCCTGAAGCAATCCTGCGGTGTTGCGGCCAGCTCACAAGAAAGCGAGTTGAAGAAAGGAGCTCAGGGGCACTGTAATTCACAAACCTGCAGAGTTATAAATGACAGCTATCTTCCAAAAATATATTGAATTAGGATGCCAAGAGGAGTTGAAAGCAGGGCAGAATTGCAGGAAACCGATTTCAGGAGGTAGACTGGAATTGCATGTAAAGCATAGGAAAAGAGGCAGAACGTCCACAATGATGCACTTGGCCAACAAGGGCGTATGCGTTTTTTCCTGAATATACTCAGGAAAAAACGCATACGCCCTTTTTGGCCAACCAAGCAAGCTTGCAAAGGAAATCTGCACTACAATGAAGTCTCACTGCCCCCCGGTCAAAAGGGCCATCTGAAAAAAGTGTAAAATCCAGAAAGGCAGGACAGGCCATGGAGAACTGGGAGCCTTGTTATGCTGATGGGCGGGATGTAAATTGCCAGCAGCCACTCTGGAGAAGTGTATGGTGTTTCCTGAAACATCCAAAAAACAAAGCAACAGAGCCTAGGGCACTTCCACTTATGGTCCTATAGCTTAGGGAAATTAAAATCAAAAAGACACAGCCACCCCAAAGTTTGGGACGGCTCTGTTTACAAGAACCTCGTTTACGGTACAAGTTCAATATCACAGAAAGCGAAAAATGGATAAAGAAATTGTGGTACTTACGTACAATGCAATATCACTCAGCAATGAAATCTATGTCAACAGGCCCGTAGCAGCATAATGAGTGGATTCAGGTACAATGATTCTAAGTGAAATTAGTCACACAGAAAAAGAAACATCATAAGATATCACTAATACACGGAATGTAAACTTGGCTACACAAGAACTGAATTACAAAACAGAACAGGGTGTCAAATGTAGAAAACCAACTTATGCTTGCTTAAGGGGACGGGTGAGTTGGGGTGCTGCATAAAACCAGAGATTGAAATGAGCACAGATACCGTTCCATAAGCCAAATATGTAATAGACAAGAGCTACTCCTTGCTCAACGAAGTGGACTCAACACCCCGTATTAAACGCCTAAGAATATACCTGACTAGTAAGAATATTAAAACCTATGGATTTATATGTCTCCGAAAGAGAATCAAGCGTGTGTACAGCGGCATAAACGCAGCAGTGATAGGATTGCTGAGGTTCGGTGAGCAAATGCAGACCCTTTGAAGTCATATTGCATGGTACCCATTCCATGGGTCTCAACTCTCCAGGTTTAATGGATTCTTCCTTCAGCTAAAACATGCATGTGGAACCCAGAGTATGATCCACCGTGTGATCGGGAAACGTGTTCAAATGTGTCTCAGTTTTCGTCCCCTGGTACTCGGGTGCAACATTCCAGACGCTTTACTAACACTCTCCCCACTTGGAGAGTCAGTGCCTTTAACCTCCTGTTTGGCCCAGTTAGCAATTTCTGCGGAAGATGAACAGGAATAGGGAGAACCAATGAGAGATTAGGTGGAGGTGTCCGGACGGGCCAATTTAACTCTCATTTCCCACCAGGAAGAGGAATTAACCAAAGGCTCAGCATGCCGTGCCGGAACCAAACTAGGGCCTGAAGCAATCCTGCGGTGTTGCGGCCAGCTCACAAGAAAGCGAGTTGAAGAAAGGAGCTCAGGGGCACTGTAATTCACAAACCTGCAGAGTTATAAATGACAGCTATCTTCCAAAAATATATTGAATTAGGATGCCAAGAGGAGTTGAAAGCAGGGCAGAATTGCAGGAAACCGATTTCAGGAGGTAGACTGGAATTGCATGTAAAGCATAGGAAAAGAGGCAGAACGTCCACAATGATGCACTTGGCCAAAAAGGGCGTATGCGTTTTTTCCTGAATATATTCAAGAAAAAACGCATACGCCCTTTTTGGCCAAACAAGCAAGCTTGCAAAGGAAATCTGCACTACAATGAAGTCTCACTGCCCCCCGGTCAAAAGGGCCATCTGAAAAAAGTGTAAAATCCAGAAAGGCAGGACAGGCCATGGAGAACTGGGAGCCTTGTTATGCTGATGGGCGGGATGTAAATTGCCAAGAGCAACTCGGGAGAAGTGTATGGTGTTTCCTGAAACATCTAAAAAACAAAGCAACAGAGCCTAGGGCACTTCCACTTATGGTCCTATAGCTTAGGGAAATTAAAATCAAAAAGACACAGCCACCCCAAAGTTTGGGATGGCTCTGTTTACAAGAACCTCGTTTACGGTACAAGTTCAATATCGCAGAAAGTGAAAAATGGATAAAGAAGTTGTGGTACTTACATACAATGCAATATCACTCAGCAATGAAATCTATGTCATCAGGCCCGTAGCAGCATAATGAGTGGATTCAGGTATGATGATTCTAACTGAAATAAGTCACACAGAAAAAGAAACATCATAAGATATCACTAATACACGGGATGTAAACTTGGCTACACAGGAACTGGATTACAAAACAGAACAGGGTCTCAAATTTAGAAAACCAACTTATGCTTGCTTAAGGGGAAAGGTGAGTTGGGGTGCTGCATAAAACCAGAGATTTAAATGAACACAGATAAAGTTCCTTAAGCCAAATATAGAATAGACAAGAACTACTCCTTGCTCAACGAAATGGACTCAACACCCCATATTAAACGCCTAAGAATGTACCTGACTAGTAAGTATCTTAAAACCTATGGATTGCTATGTCTCTGAAAGAAAATCAAGCGTGTGTACAGGGGCATAAACGCAGCAGTGATAGGATTGGAGAGGTTCGGTGAGCAAATGAAGACCCTTTGAAGTCATATTGCATGGTACCCATTCCACGGGTCTCAGCTCTCCGGGTTTAAGGGATTCTTCCTTCAGCTAAAACATGCACTTGGAACCCAGAGTATGATCAACCGTGTGATCGGGAGACGTGTTCCAATATATCTCAGTTCTCGTCCCCTGGTATTCGGGTGCAACATTCCAGACGCTTTACTAACACTCTCCCGACTTGGAGATTCAGTGCCTTTAACCTCCTGTTTGGCCCAGTTTGCAATTTCTGTGGAAGATGAACAGGAATAGGGAGAACCAATGAGAGACTAGCTGGAGGTGTCTGGAAGGGCAAATTTAACTCTCATTTCCCACCAGGAAGAGGAATTAACCAAAGGGTCAACGTGCCGTGCCGGAACCAGATTAGGGCCTGAAGCAATCCTGCGGTGTTGCGGCCAGCTCACAAGAAAGCGAGTTGAAGAAAGGAGCTCAGGGGCACTGTAATTCACAAACCTGCAGAGTTATAAATGACAGCTATCGTCCAAAAATATACTGAAGTAAGGCTGCCAAGAGGACTTGAAAGTGGGGCAGAATTGCAGGAAACCGATTTCAAGAGGTAGACTGGAATTGCATTTAAAGCATAGGAAAAGAGGCAGAACGTCCACAATGATGCACTTGGCCAAAAAGGGCGTATGCGTTTTTTCCTGAATATATTCAGGAAAAAACGCATACGCCCTTTTTGGCCAACCAAGCAAGCTTGCAAAGGAAATCTGCACTACAATGAAGTCTCACTTCCCCCCGGTCAAAAGGGCCATCTGAAAAAGTGTAAAATCCAGAAAGGCAGGACAGGCCATGGAGAACTGGGAGCCTTGTTATGCTGATGGGCGGGATGTAAATTGCCAAGAGCCACTCTTGAGAGGTGTATGGTGTTTCCTGAAACATCTAAAAAACAAAGCAACAGAGCCTAGGGCACTTCCACTTATGGTCCTATAGCTTAGGGAAATTAAAATCAAAAAGACACAGCCACCCCAAAGGTTGGGACAGCTCTGTTTATAAGAACCTCGTTTACGGTACTAGTTCAATATCGCAGAAAGTGAAAAATGGATAAAGAAGTTGTGGTACTTACGTACAATGCAATATCACTCAGCAATGAAATCTATGTCATCAGGCCCGTAGCAGCATAATGAGTGGATTCAGGTATGATGATTCTAACTGAAATAAGTCACACAGAAAAAGAAACATCATAAGATATCACTAATACACGGAATGTAAACTTGGCTACACAGGAACTGGATTACAAAACAGAACAGGGTCTCAAATTTAGAAAACCAACTTATGCTTGCTTAAGGGGAAAGGTGAGTTGGGGTGCTGCATCAAACCAGAGATTGAAATGAGCACAGATAAAGTTCCTTAAGCCAAATATGGAATAGACAAGAACTACTCCTTGCTCAACGAAATGGACTCAACACCCCATATTAAACGCCTAAGAATGTACCTGACTAGTAAGTATCTTAAAACCTATGGATTGCTATGTGTCTGAAAGAAAATCAAGCGTGTGTACAGGGGCATAAACGCAGCAGTGATAGGATTGTAGAGGTTCGGTGAGCAAATGAAGACCCTTTGAAGTCATATTGCATGGTACCCATTCCACGGGTCTCAACTCTCCAGGTTTAAGGGATTCTTCCTTCAGCTAAAACATGCACGTGGAACCCAGAGTATGATCAACCGTGTGATCGGGAGACGTGTTCCAATATGTCTCAGTTCTCATCCCCTGGTACTCGGGTGCAACATTCCAGACGCTTTACTAACACTCTCCCGACGTGGAGAGTCAGTGCCTTTAACCTCCTGTTTGGCCCAGTTTGCAATTTCTGCGGAAGATGAACAGGAATAGGGAGAACCAATGAGAGACTAGCTGGAGGTGTCTGGACGGGCAAATTTAACTCTCATTTCCCACCAGGAAGAGGAATTAACCAAAGGCTCAGCGTGCCGTGCCGGAACCAGATTAGAGCCTGAAGCAATCCTGCGGTGTTGCGGCCAGCTCACAAGAAAGCGAGTTGAAGAAAGGAGCTCAGGGGCACTGTAATTCACAAACCTGCAGAGTTATAAATGACTGCTATCGTCCAAAAATATACTGAAGTAAGGCTGCCAAGAGGACTTGAAAGCGGGGCAGAATTGCAGGAAACCGATTTCAGGAGGTAGACAGGAATTGCATTTAAAGCATAGGAAAAGAGGCAGAACGTCCACAATGATGCACTTGGCCTAAAAGGGTGTATGCGTTTTATCCTGAATATATTCAGGAAAAAACGCATACGCCCTTTTTGGCCAACCAAGCAAGCTTGCAAAGGAAATCTGCACTACAATGAAGTCTCACTGCCCCCCGGTCAAAAGGGCCATCTGAAAAATGTGTAAAATCCAGAAAGGCAGGACAGGCCATGGAGAACTGGGAGCCTTGTTATGCTGATGGGCGGGATGTAAATTGCCAGCAGCCACTCTGGAGAAGTGTATGGTGTTTCCTGAAACATCCAAAAAACAAAGCAACAGAGCCTAGGGCACTTCCACTTATGGTCCTATAGCTTAGGGAAATTAAAATCAAAAAGACACAGCCACCCCAAAGTTTGGGACGGCTCTGTTTACAAGAACCTAGTTTAAGGTACAAGTTCAATATCACAGAAAGCGAAAAATGGATAAAGAAGTTGTGGTACTTACGTACAATGCAATATCACTCAGCAATGAAATCTATGTCATCAGGCCCGTAGCAGCATAATGAGTGGATTCAGGTACGATGATTCTAAGTGAAATAAGTCACACAGAAAAAGAAACATCATAAGGTATCACTAATACATGGAATGTAAACTTGGCTACACAGGAACTGAATTACAAAGCAAAACAGGGTCTCAAATATAGAAAACCAACTTATGCTTGCTTAAGGGGAAAGGTGAGTTGGGGTGCTTCATAAAACCAGAGATTGAAATTAGCACAGATACCGATCCCTAAGCCAAATATGTAATAGAGAAGAGCTACTCCTTGCTCAACGAACTGGACTCAACACACCATATTAAACGCCTAAGAATATACCTGACTAGTAAGAAACTTAAAACCTATGGATTCATATGTGTCCGAAAGAGAATCAAGCGTTTGTACAGCGACATAAACGCAGCAGTGATAGGATTGGTGAGGTTCGGTGAGCAAATGCAGACCCTTTGAAGTCATATTGCATGGTACCCATTCTATGGGTCTCAACTGTCCAGGTTTAAGGGATTCTTCCTTCAGCTAAAACATGCATGTGGAACCCAGAGTGTGATCCACCGTGTGATTGGGAAACGTGTTCAAATGTGTCTCAGTTTTCGTCCCCAGGTACTCGGGTGCAACATTCCAGACGCTTTACTAACACTCTCCCCACTTGGAGAGTCAGTGCCTTTAACCTCCTGTTTGGCCCAGTTTGCAATTTCTGTGGAAAATGAACAGGAATAGGGAGAACCAATGAGAGACTAGGTGGAGGTGTCTGGACGGGCAAATTTAACTCTCATTTCCCACCAGGAAGAGGAATTAACCAAAGGCTCAGCATGCCGTGCCGGAACCAAACTAGGGCCTGAAACAATCCTGCGGTGTTGCGGCCAGCTCACAAGAAAGCGAGTTGAAGAAAGGAGGTCAGGGGCACTGTAATTCACAAACCTGCACAGTTATAAATGACAGCTATCTTGCAAAAATATATTGAAGTAAGGCTGCCAAGAGGAGTTGAAAGCGGGCAGAATTGCAGGAAACCGATTTGAGGAGGTAGACTGGAATTGCATGTAAAGCATAGGAAAAGAGGCAGAAATCCACAATGATGCACTTGGCCAAAAAGGGCGTATGCGTCAGGAAAAAACGCATACGCCTTTTTTGGCCAACCAAGCAAGCTTGCAAAGAAAATCTGCACTACAATGAAGTCTCACTGCCCCCCGGTCAAAAGGGCCATCTGAAAAAAGTGTAAAATCCAGAAAGGCAGGACAGGCCGTGGAGAACTGGGACCCTTGTTATGCTGAAGGGCGGGATGTAAATTGCCAGCAGCCACTCTGGAGAAGTGTATGGTGTTTCCTGAAACATCCAAAAAACAAAGCAACAGAGCCTAGGGCACTTCCACTTATGGTCCTATAGCTTAGGGAAATTAAAATCAAAAAGACACAGCCACCCCAAAGATTGGGACGGCTCTGTTTACAAGAACCTCGTTTACGGTACAAGTTCAATATCACACAAAGCGATAAATGGATAAAGAAGTTGTGGTACTTACGTACAATGCAATATCACTCAGCAATGAAATCTATGTCATCAGGCCCATAGCAGCATAATGAGTGGATTCAGGTACGATGATTCTAAGTGAAATAAGTCACACAGAAAAAGAAACATCATAAGATATCACTAATACACGGAATGTAAACTTGGCTACACAAGAACTGAATTACAAAACAGAACAGGGTGTCAAATGTAGAAAACCAACTTATGCTTGCTTAAGGGGACGGGTGAGTTGGGTTGCTGCATAAAACCAGAGATTGAAATTAGCTCAGATACCGTTCCATAAGCCAAATATGTAATAGACAAGAGCTACTCCTTGCTCAACGAAGTGGACTCAACACCCCATATTAAACGCCTAAGAATATACCTGACTAGTAAGAATCTACCTGACTAGTAAGAATCTTAAAACCTATGGATTTATATGTCTCCGAAAGAGAATCAAGCGTGTGTACAGCGGCATAAACGCAGCAGTGATAGGATTGGTGAGGTTCGGTGAGCAAATGCAGACCCTTTGAAGTCATATTGCATGGTACCCATTCCATGGGTCTCAACTCTCCATGTTTAAGGGATTCTTCCTTCAGCTAAAACATGCATGAGGAACCCAGAGTATGATCCACCATGTGGTCGGAAAACGTGTTCAAATGTGTCTCAGTTTTCGTCCCCTGGTACTCGGGTGCAACATTCCAGACGCTTTACTAACACTCTCCCCACTTGGAGAGTCAGAGCCTTTAACCTCCTGTTTGGCCCAGTTAGCAATTTCTGCGGAAGATGAACAGGAATAGGGAGAACCAATGAGAGATTAGGTGGAGGTGTCCGGACGGGCCAATTTAACTCTCATTTCCCACCAGGAAGAGGAATTAACCAAAGGCTCAGCATGCCGTGCCGGAACCAAACTAGGGCCTGAAGCAATCCTGCGGTGTTGCGGCCAGCTCACAAGAAAGCGATTTGAAGAAAGGAGCTCAGGGGCACTGTAATTCACAAACCTGCAGAGTTATAAATGACAGCTATCTTGCAAAAATATATTGAATTAGGATGCCAAGAGGAGTTGAAAGCGGGGCAGAATTGCAGGAAACCGATTTCAGGAGGTAGACTGGAATTGCATGTAAAGCATAGGAAAAGAGGCAGAACGTCCACAATGATGCACTTGGCCAAAAAGGGCGTATGCGTTTTTTCCTGAATATATTCAGGAAAAAACGCATACGCCCTTTTTGGCCAACCAAGCAAGCTTGCAAAGGAAATCTGCACTACAATGAAGTCTCACTTCCCCCCGGTCAAAAGGGCCATCTGAAAAAGTGTAAAATCCAGAAAGGCAGGACAGGCCATGGAGAACTGGGAGCCTTGTTATGCTGATGGGCGGGATGTAAATTGCCAAGAGCCACTCTTGAGAGGTGTATGGTGTTTCCTGAAACATCTAAAAAACAAAGCAACAGAGCCTAGGGCACTTCCACTTATGGTCCTATAGCTTAGGGAAATTAAAATCAAAAAGACACAGCCACCCCAAAGGTTGGGACAGCTCTGTTTATAAGAACCTCGTTTACGGTACTAGTTCAATATCGCAGAAAGTGAAAAATGGATAAAGAAGTTGTGGTACTTACGTACAATGCAATATCACTCAGCAATGAAATCTATGTCATCAGGCCCGTAGCAGCATAATGAGTGGATTCAGGTATGATGATTCTAACTGAAATAAGTCACACAGAAAAAGAAACATCATAAGATATCACTAATACACGGAATGTAAACTTGGCTACACAGGAACTGGATTACAAAACAGAACAGGGTCTCAAATTTAGAAAACCAACTTATGCTTGCTTAAGGGGAAAGGTGAGTTGGGGTGCTGCATCAAACCAGAGATTGAAATGAGCACAGATAAAGTTCCTTAAGCCAAATATGGAATAGACAAGAACTACTCCTTGCTCAACGAAATGGACTCAACACCCCATATTAAACGCCTAAGAATGTACCTGACTAGTAAGTATCTTAAAACCTATGGATTGCTATGTGTCTGAAAGAAAATCAAGCGTGTGTACAGGTGCATAAACGCAGCAGTGATAGGATTGGAGAGGTTCGGTGAGCAAATGAAGACCCTTTGAAGTCATATTGCATGGTACCCATTCCACGGGTCTCAACTCTCCAGGTTTAAGGGATTCTTCCTTCAGCTAAAACATGCACGTGGAACCCAGAGTATGATCAACCGTGTGATCGGGAGACGTGTTCCAATATGTCTCAGTTCTCATCCCCTGGTACTCGGGTGCAACATTCCAGACGCTTTACTAACACTCTCCCGACGTGGAGAGTCAGTGCCTTTAACCTCCTGTTTGGCCCAGTTTGCAATTTCTGCGGAAGATGAACAGGAATAGGGAGAACCAATGAGAGACTAGCTGGAGGTGTCTGGACGGGCAAATTTAACTCTCATTTCCCACCAGGAAGAGGAATTAACCAAAGGCTCAGCGTGCCGTGCCGGAACCAGATTAGAGCCTGAAGCAATCCTGCGGTGTTGCGGCCAGCTCACAAGAAAGCGAGTTGAAGAAAGGAGCTCAGGGGCACTGTAATTCACAAACCTGCAGAGTTATAAATGACTGCTATCGTCCAAAAATATACTGAAGTAAGGCTGCCAAGAGGACTTGAAAGCGGGGCAGAATTGCAGGAAACCGATTTCAGGAGGTAGACAGGAATTGCATTTAAAGCATAGGAAAAGAGGCAGAACGTCCACAATGATGCACTTGGCCTAAAAGGGTGTATGCGTTTTATCCTGAATATATTCAGGAAAAAACGCATACGCCCTTTTTGGCCAACCAAGCAAGCTTGCAAAGGAAATCTGCACTACAATGAAGTCTCACTGCCCCCCGGTCAAAAGGGCCATCTGAAAAATGTGTAAAATCCAGAAAGGCAGGACAGGCCATGGAGAACTGGGAGCCTTGTTATGCTGATGGGCGGGATGTAAATTGCCAGCAGCCACTCTGGAGAAGTGTATGGTGTTTCCTGAAACATCCAAAAAACAAAGCAACAGAGCCTAGGGCACTTCCACTTATGGTCCTATAGCTTAGGGAAATTAAAATCAAAAAGACACAGCCACCCCAAAGTTTGGGACGGCTCTGTTTACAAGAACCTAGTTTAAGGTACAAGTTCAATATCACAGAAAGCGAAAAATGGATAAAGAAGTTGTGGTACTTACGTACAATGCAATATCACTCAGCAATGAAATCTATGTCATCAGGCCCGTAGCAGCATAATGAGTGGATTCAGGTACGATGATTCTAAGTGAAATAAGTCACACAGAAAAAGAAACATCATAAGGTATCACTAATACATGGAATGTAAACTTGGCTACACAGGAACTGAATTACAAAGCAAAACAGGGTCTCAAATATAGAAAACCAACTTATGCTTGCTTAAGGGGAAAGGTGAGTTGGGGTGCTTCATAAAACCAGAGATTGAAATTAGCACAGATACCGATCCCTAAGCCAAATATGTAATAGAGAAGAGCTACTCCTTGCTCAACGAACTGGACTCAACACACCATATTAAACGCCTAAGAATATACCTGACTAGTAAGAAACTTAAAACCTATGGATTCATATGTGTCCGAAAGAGAATCAAGCGTTTGTACAGCGACATAAACGCAGCAGTGATAGGATTGGTGAGGTTCGGTGAGCAAATGCAGACCCTTTGAAGTCATATTGCATGGTACCCATTCTATGGGTCTCAACTGTCCAGGTTTAAGGGATTCTTCCTTCAGCTAAAACATGCATGTGGAACCCAGAGTATGATCCACCGTGTGATTGGGAAACGTGTTCAAATGTGTCTCAGTTTTCGTCCCCAGGTACTCGGGTGCAACATTCCAGACGCTTTACTAACACTCTCCCCACTTGGAGAGTCAGTGCCTTTAACCTCCTGTTTGGCCCAGTTTGCAATTTCTGTGGAAAATGAACAGGAATAGGGAGAACCAATGAGAGACTAGGTGGAGGTGTCTGGACGGGCAAATTTAACTCTCATTTCCCACCAGGAAGAGGAATTAACCAAAGGCTCAGCATGCCGTGCCGGAACCAAACTAGGGCCTGAAACAATCCTGCGGTGTTGCGGCCAGCTCACAAGAAAGCGAGTTGAAGAAAGGAGGTCAGGGGCACTGTAATTCACAAACCTGCACAGTTATAAATGACAGCTATCTTGCAAAAATATATTGAAGTAAGGCTGCCAAGAGGAGTTGAAAGCGGGCAGAATTGCAGGAAACCGATTTGAGGAGGTAGACTGGAATTGCATGTAAAGCATAGGAAAAGAGGCAGAAATCCACAATGATGCACTTGGCCAAAAAGGGCGTATGCGTCAGGAAAAAACGCATACGCCTTTTTTGGCCAACCAAGCAAGCTTGCAAAGAAAATCTGCACTACAATGAAGTCTCACTGCCCCCCGGTCAAAAGGGCCATCTGAAAAAAGTGTAAAATCCAGAAAGGCAGGACAGGCCGTGGAGAACTGGGACCCTTGTTATGCTGAAGGGCGGGATGTAAATTGCCAGCAGCCACTCTGGAGAAGTGTATGGTGTTTCCTGAAACATCCAAAAAACAAAGCAACAGAGCCTAGGGCACTTCCACTTATGGTCCTATAGCTTAGGGAAATTAAAATCAAAAAGACACAGCCACCCCAAAGATTGGGACGGCTCTGTTTACAAGAACCTCGTTTACGGTACAAGTTCAATATCACACAAAGCGATAAATGGATAAAGAAGTTGTGGTACTTACGTACAATGCAATATCACTCAGCAATGAAATCTATGTCATCAGGCCCATAGCAGCATAATGAGTGGATTCAGGTACGATGATTCTAAGTGAAATAAGTCACACAGAAAAAGAAACATCATAAGATATCACTAATACACGGAATGTAAACTTGGCTACACAAGAACTGAATTACAAAACAGAACAGGGTGTCAAATGTAGAAAACCAACTTATGCTTGCTTAAGGGGACGGGTGAGTTGGGTTGCTGCATAAAACCAGAGATTGAAATTAGCTCAGATACCGTTCCATAAGCCAAATATGTAATAGACAAGAGCTACTCCTTGCTCAACGAAGTGGACTCAACACCCCATATTAAACGCCTAAGAATATACCTGACTAGTAAGAATCTACCTGACTAGTAAGAATCTTAAAACCTATGGATTTATATGTCTCCGAAAGAGAATCAAGCGTGTGTACAGCGGCATAAACGCAGCAGTGATAGGATTGGTGAGGTTCGGTGAGCAAATGCAGACCCTTTGAAGTCATATTGCATGGTACCCATTCCATGGGTCTCAACTCTCCATGTTTAAGGGATTCTTCCTTCAGCTAAAACATGCATGAGGAACCCAGAGTATGATCCACCATGTGGTCGGAAAACGTGTTCAAATGTGTCTCAGTTTTCGTCCCCTGGTACTCGGGTGCAACATTCCAGACGCTTTACTAACACTCTCCCCACTTGGAGAGTCAGAGCCTTTAACCTCCTGTTTGGCCCAGTTAGCAATTTCTGCGGAAGATGAACAGGAATAGGGAGAACCAATGAGAGATTAGGTGGAGGTGTCCGGACGGGCCAATTTAACTCTCATTTCCCACCAGGAAGAGGAATTAACCAAAGGCTCAGCATGCCGTGCCGGAACCAAACTAGGGCCTGAAGCAATCCTGCGGTGTTGCGGCCAGCTCACAAGAAAGCGATTTGAAGAAAGGAGCTCAGGGGCACTGTAATTCACAAACCTGCAGAGTTATAAATGACAGCTATCTTGCAAAAATATATTGAATTAGGATGCCAAGAGGAGTTGAAAGCAGGGCAGAATTGCAGGAAACCGATTTCAGGAGGTAGACTGGAATTGCATGTAAAGCATAGGAAAAGAGGCAGAACGTCCACAATGATGCACTTGGCCAAAAAGGGCGTATGCGTTTTTTCCTGAATATATTCAAGAAAAAACGCATACGCCCTTTTTGGCCAAACAAGCAAGCTTGCAAAGGAAATCTGCACTACAATGAAGTCTCACTGCCCCCCGGTCAAAAGGGCCATCTGAAAAAAGTGTAAAATCCAGAAAGGCAGGACAGGCCATGGAGAACTGGGAGCCTAGTTATGCTGATGGGCGGGATGTAAATTGCCAGCAGCCACTCTGGAGAAGTGTATGGTGTTTCCTGAAACATCCAAAAAACAAAGCAACAGAGCCTAGGGCACTTCCACTTATGGTCCTATAGCTTAGGGAAATTAAAATCAAAAAGACACAGCCACCCCAAAGTTTGGGACGGCTCTGTTTACAAGAACCTCGTTTACGGTACAAGTTCAATATCACAGAAAGCGAAAAATGGATAAAGAAATTGTGGTACTTACGTACAATGCAATATCACTCAGCAATGAAATCTATGTCATCAGGCCCGTAGCAGCATAATGAGTGGATTCAGGTACGATGATTCTAAGTGAAATTAGTCACACAGAAAAAGAAACATCATAAGATATCACTAATACACGGAATGTAAACTTGGCTACACAAGAACTGAATTACAAAACAGAACAGGGTGTCAAATGTAGAAAACCAACTTATGCTTGCTTAAGGGGACGGGTGAGTTTGGGGTGCTTCATAAATCCAGAGATTGAAATGAGCACAGATAAAGTTCCTTAAGCCAAATATGGAATAGACAAGAGCTACTCCTTGCTCAACGAAATGGACTCAACACCCCATATTAAACGCCTAAGAATGTACCTGACTAGTAAGTATCTCAAAACCTATGGATTGCTATGTCTCTGAAAGAGAATCAAGCGTGTGTACAGGGGCATAAACGCAGCAGTGATAGGATTGGAGAGGTTCGGTGAGCAAATGAAGACCCTTTGAAGTCATATTGCATGGTACCCATTCCACGGGTCTCAACTCTCCAGGTTTAAGGGATTCTTCCTTCAGCTTAAACATGCATGTGGAACCCAGAGTATGATCAACCATGTGATCGGGAGACGTGTTCCAATATGTGTCAGTTCTCGTCCCCTGGTACTCGGGTGCAACATTCCAGACGCTTTACTAACACTCTCCCGACTTGGAGAGTCAGTGCCTTTAACCTCCTGTTTGGCCCAGTTTGCAATTTCTACGGAAGATGAACAGGAATAGGGAAAACCAATGAGAGACTAGCTGGAGGTGTCCAGACGGGCAAATTTAACTCTCATTTCCCACCAGGAAGAGGAATTAACCAAAGGCTCAGCGTGCCGTGCCGGAACCAGATTAGGGCCTGAAGCAATCCTGCGGTGTTGTGGCCAGCTCACAAGAAAGCGAGTTGAAGAAAGGAGCTCAGGGGCACTGTAATTCACAAAACCTGCAGAGTTATAAATGACAGCTATTGTCCAAAAACATACTGAAGTAAGGCTGCCAAGAGGACTTGAAAGCGGGGCAGAATTGCAGGAAACCGTTTTCAGGAGGTAGACTGGATTTGCATTTAAAGCATAGGAAAAGAGGCAGAACTTCCACAATGATGCACTTGGCCAAAAAGGGCGTATGCGTTTTTTCCTGAATATATTCAGGAAAAAACGCATACGCCCTTTTTGGCCAACCAAGCAAGCTTGCAAAGGAAATCTGCACTACAATGAAGTCTCACTTCCCCCAGGTCAAATGGGCCATCTGAAAAAAGTGTAAAATCCAGAAAGGCAGGACAGGCCATGGAGAACTGGGAGCCTTGTTATGCTGATGGGCGGGATGTAAATTGCCAAGAGCAACTCGGGAGAAGTGTATGGTGTTTCCTGAAACATCTAAAAAACAAAGCAACAGAGCCTAGGGCACTTCCACTTATGGTCCTATAGCTTAGGGAAATTAAAATCAAAAAGACACAGCCACCCCAGAGTTTGGGATGGCTCTGTTTACAAGAACCTCGTTTATGGTACAAGTTCAATATCGCAGAAAGTGAAAAATGAATAAAGAAGTTGTGGTACTTACGTACAATGCAATATCACTCAGCAATGAAATCTATGTCATCAGGCCCATAGCAGCATAATGAGTGGATTCAGGTATGATGATTCTAACTGAAATAAGTCACACAGAAAAAGAAACATCATAAGATATCACTAATACACGGGATGTAAACTTGGCTACACAGGAACTGGATTACAAAACAGAACAGGGTCTCAAATTTAGAAAACCAACTTATGCTTGCTTAAGGGGAAAGGTGAGTTGGGGTGCTGCATAAAACCAGAGATTTAAATGAACACAGATAAAGTTCCTTAAGCCAAATATAGAATAGACAAGAACTACTCCTTGCTCAACGAAATGGACTCAACACCCCATATTAAACGCCTAAGAATGTACCTGACTAGTAAGTATCTTAAAACCTATGGATTGCTATGTCTCTGAAAGAAAATCAAGCGTGTGTACAGGGGCATAAACGCAGCAGTGATAGGATTGGAGAGGTTCGGTGAGCAAATGAAGACCCTTTGAAGTCATATTGCATGGTACCCATTCCACGGGTCTCAGCTCTCCGGGTTTAAGGGATTCTTCCTTCAGCTAAAACATGCACGTGGAACCCAGAGTATGATCAACCGTGTGATCGGGAGACGTGTTCCAATATATCTCAGTTCTCATCCCCTGGTACTCGGGTGCAACATTCCAGACGCTTTACTAACACTCTCCCGACTTGGAGATTCAGTGCCTTTAACCTCCTGTTTGGCCCAGTTTGCAATTTCTGCGGAAGATGAACAGGAATAGGGAGAACCAATGAGAGACTAGCTGGAGGTGTCTGGAAGGGCAAATTTAACTCTCATTTCCCACCAGGAAGAGGAATTAACCAAAGGGTCAGCGTGCCGTGCCGGAACCAGATTAGGGCCTGAAGCAATCCTGCGGTGTTGCGGCCAGCTCACAAGAAAGCGAGTTGAAGAAAGGAGCTCAGGGGCACTGTAATTCACAAACCTGCAGAGTTATAAATGACTGCTATCGTCCAAAAATATACTGAAGTAAGGCTGCCAAGAGGACTTGAAAGCGGGACAGAATTGCAGGAAACCGATTTCAGGAGGTAGACAGGAATTGCATTTAAAGCATAGGAAAAGAGGCAGAACGTCCACAATGATGCACTTGGCCTAAAAGGGTGTATGCGTTTTATCCTGAATATATTCAGGAAAAAACGCATACGCCCTTTTTGGCCAACCAAGCAAGCTTGCAAAGGAAATCTGCACTACAATGAAGTCTCACTGCCCCCCGGTCAAAAGGGCCATCTGAAAAAAGTGTAAAATCCAGAAAGGCAGGACAGGCCATGGAGAACTGGGAGCCTTGTTATGCTGATGGGCGGGATGTAAATTGCCAGCAGCCACTCTGGAGAAGTGTATGGTGTTTCCTGAAACATCCAAAAAACAAAGCAACAGAGCCTAGGGCACTTCCACTTATGGTCCTATAGCTTAGGGAAATTAAAATCAAAAAGACACAGCCACCCCAAAGTTTGGGACGGCTCTGTTTACAAGAACCTAGTTTACGGTACAAGTTCAATATCACAGAAAGCGAAAAATGGATAAAGAAGTTGTGGTACTTACGTACAATGCAATATCACTCAGCAATGAAATCTATGTCATCAGGCCCGTAGCAGCATAATGAGTGGATTCAGGTACGATGATTCTAAGTGAAATAAGTCACACAGAAAAAGAAACATCATAAGGTATCACTAATACATGGAATGTAAACTTGGCTACACAGGAACTGAATTACAAAGCAAAACAGGGTCTCAAATATAGAAAACCAACTTATGCTTGCTTAAGGGGAAAGGTGAGTTGGGGTGCTTCATAAAACCAGAGATTGAAATTAGCACAGATACCGATCCCTAAGCCAAATATGTAATAGAGAAGAGCTACTCCTTGCTCAACGAACTGGACTCAACACACCATATTAAACGCCTAAGAATATACCTGACTAGTAAGAAACTTAAAACCTATGGATTCATATGTGTCCGAAAGAGAATCAAGCGTTTGTACAGCGACATAAACGCAGCAGTGATAGGATTGGTGAGGTTCGGTGAGCAAATGCAGACCCTTTGAAGTCATATTGCATGGTACCCATTCTATGGGTCTCAACTGTCCAGGTTTAAGGGATTCTTCCTTCAGCTAAAACATGCATGTGGAACCCAGAGTATGATCCACCGTGTGATTGGGAAACGTGTTCAAATGTGTCTCAGTTTTCGTCCCCAGGTACTCGGGTGCAACATTCCAGACGCTTTACTAACACTCTCCCCACTTGGAGAGTCAGTGCCTTTAACCTCCTGTTTGGCCCAGTTTGCAATTTCTGTGGAAAATGAACAGGAATAGGGAGAACCAATGAGAGACTAGGTGGAGGTGTCTGGACGGGCAAATTTAACTCTCATTTCCCACCAGGAAGAGGAATTAACCAAAGGCTCAGCATGCCGTGCCGGAACCAAACTAGGGCCTGAAACAATCCTGCGGTGTTGCGGCCAGCTCACAAGAAAGCGAGTTGAAGAAAGGAGGTCAGGGGCACTGTAATTCACAAACCTGCAGAGTTATAAATGACAGCTATCTTGCAAAAATATATTGAATAAGGCTGCCAAGAGGAGTTGAAAGCGGGCAGAATTGCAGGAAACCGATTTCAGGAGGTAGACTGGAATTGCATGTAAAGCATAGGAAAAGAGGCAGAAATCCACAATGATGCACTTGGCCAAAAAGGGCGTATGCGTCAGGAAAAAACGCATACGCCCTTTTTGGCCAACCAAGCAAGCTTGCAAAGGAAATCTGCACTACAATGAAGTCTCACTGCCCCCCGGTCAAAAGGGCCATCCGAAAAAAGTGTAAAATCCAGAAAGGCAGGACAGGCCATGGAGAACTGGGAGCCTTGTCATGCTGATGGGCGGGATGTGAATTGCCAGCAGCCACTCTGGAGAAGTGTATGGTGTTTCCTGAAACATCCAAAAAACAAAGCAACAGAGCCTAGGGCACTTCCACTTATGGTCCTATAGCTTAGGGAAATTAAAATCAAAAAGACACAGCCACCCCAAAGTTTGGGACGGCTCTGTTTACAAGAACCTCGTTTACGATACAAGTTCAATATCACAGAAAGCGAAAAATGGATAAAGAAATTGTGGTACTTACGTACAATTCAATATCACTCAGCAATGAAATCTATGTCATCAGGCCCGTAGCAGCATAATGAGTGGATTCAGGTACGATGATTCTAAGTGAAATAAGTCACACAGAAAAAGAAACATCATAAGATATCACTACTACACGGAATGTAAACTTGGCTTCACAAGAACTGAATTACAAAACAGAACAGGGTGTCAAATGTAGAAAACCAACTTATGCTTGCTTAAGGGGAAAGGTGAGTTGGGGTGCTGCATAAAACCAGAGATTGAAATGAGCACAGATACCGTTCCATAAGCCAAATATGTAATAGACAAGAGCTACTCCTTGCTCAACGAAGTGGACTCAACACCCCATATTAAACGCCTAAGAATATACCTGACTAGTAAGAATCTTAAAACCTATGGATTTATATGTCTCCGAAAGAGAATCAAGCGTGTGTACAGCGGCATAAACGCAGCATTGATAGGACTGTTGAGGTTCGGTGAGCAAATGCAGACCCTTTGAAGTCATATTGCATGGTAGCCATTCCATGGGTCTCACCTCTCCATGTTTAAGGGATTCTTCCTTCAGCTAAAACATGCATGTGGAACCCAGAGCATGATCCACCATGTGATCGGGAAACGTGTTCAAATGTGTCTCAGTTTTCGTCCCCTGGTACTCGGGTGCAACATTCCAGACGCTTTACTAACACTCTCCCCACTTGGAGAGTCAGTGCCTTTAACCTCCTGTTTGGCCAAGTTTGCACTTTCTGTGGAAAATGAACAGGAATAGGGAGAACCAATGAGAGATTAGGTGGAGGTGTCTGGACGGGCAAATTTAACTCTCATTTCCCACCAGGAAGAGGAATTAACCAAAGGCTCAGCATGCCGTGCCGGTTCCAAACTAGCGCCTGAAGCAATCCTGCGGTGTTGCGGCCAGCTCACAAGAAAGCGAGTTGAAGAAAGGTGCTCAGGGGCACTGTAATTCACAAACCTGCAGAGTTATAAATGACAACTGTCTTCCAAAAATATATTGAAGTAAGGCAGCCAAGAGGAGTTGAAAGCCGGGCAGAATTGCAGGAAACCGATTTCAGGAGGTAGACTGGAATTGCATGTAAAGCATAGGAAAAGAGGCAGAACGTCCACAATGATGCACTTGGCCAAAAAGGGCGTATGAGTCAGGAAAAAACGCATACGCCCTTTTTGGCCAACCAAGCAAGCTTGCAAAAGAAATCTGCACTACAATGAAGTCTCACTGCCCCCCGGTCAAAAGGGCCATCTGAAAAAAGTGTAAAATCCAGAAAGGCAGGACAGGCCATGGAGAACTGGGAGCCTTGTTATGCTGATGGGCGGGATGTAAATTGCCAGCAGCCACTCTGGAGAAGTGTATGGTGTTTCCTGAAACATCCAAAAAACAAAGCAACAGAGCCTAGGGCACTTCCACTTATGGTCCTATAGCTTAGGGAAATTAAAATCAAAAAGACACAGCCAACCCAAAGTTTGGAACGGCTCTGTTTACAAGAACCTCGTTTACGGTACAAGTTCAATATCACCGAAAGCGAAAAATGGATAAAGAAGTTGTGGTACTAACGTACAATGCAATATCACTCAGCAATGAAATCTATGTCATCAGGCCCGTAGCAGCATAATGAGTGGATTCAGGTACGATGATTCTAAGAGAAATAAGTCACACAGAAAAAGAAACATCATAAGATATCACTAATACACGGAATGTAAACTTGGCTACACAAGAACTGAATTACAAAACAGAACAGGGTGTCAAATGGAGAAAACCAACTTATGCTTGCTTAAGGGGAAAGGTGAGTTGGGGTGCTGCATAAAACCAGAGATTGAAATTAGCACAGATACCGTTCCATAAGCCAAATATGTAATAGACAAGAGCTACTCCTTGCTCAACAAAGTGGACTCAACACCCCATATTACACGCCTAAGAATATACATGACTAGTAAGAATCTTAAAACCTATGGATTTATATGTCTCCGAAAGAGAATCAAGTGTGTGTACAGCGGCATAAACGCAGCAGTGATAGGACTGGTGAGGTTCGGTGAGCAAATGCAGACCCTTTGAAGTCATATTGCATGGTACCCATTCCATGGGTCTCAACTCTCCATGTTTAAGGGATTATTCCTTCAGCTAAAACATGCATGTGGAACCCAGAGTATGATCCACCGTGTGATCGGGAAACGTGTTCAAATGTCTCTCAGTTTTCGTCCCCTGGTACTAGGGTGCAACATTCCAGACGCTTTACTAACACTCTCCCCACTTGGAGAGTCAGTGCCTTTAACCTCCTGTTTGGCCCAGTTTGCAATTTCTGTGGAAAATGAACAGGAATAGGGAGAACCAATGAGAGACTAGGTGGAGGTGTCCGGACGGGCAAATTTAACTCTCATTTCCCACCAGGAAGAGGAATTAACCAAAGGCTCAGCGTGCCATGCCGGAACCACACTAGGGCCAGAAGCAATCCTGCGGTGTTGTGGCCAGCTCACAAGAAAGCGAGTTGAAGAAAGGAGCTCAGGGGCACTGTAATTCACAAACTTGCAGAGTTATAAATGACAGCTATCTTCCAAAAATATATTGAAGTAAGGCTGCCAAGAGGAGTTGAAAGCGGGGCAGAATTGCAGGAAAACGATTTCAGGAGGTAGACTGGAATTGCACGTAAAGCATAGGAAAAGAGGCAGAACGTCCACAATGATGCACTTGGCCAAAAAGGGCGTATGCGTTTTTTCCTGAATATATTCAGGAAAAAACGCATACGCCCTTTTTGGCCAACCAAGCAAGCTTGCAAAGGAAATCTGCACTACAATGAACTCTCACTGCCCCCCGGTCAAAAGGGCCATCCGAAAAAAGTGTAAAATCCAGAAAGGCAGGACAGGCCAAGGAGAACTAGGAGCCTTCTTATGCTGATGGGTGGGATGTAAATTGCCAGCAGCCACTCTGGAGAAGTGTATGGTGTTTCCTGAAACATCCAAAAAACAAAGCAACAGAGCCTAGGGCACTTCCACTTATGGTCCTATAGCTTAGGGAAATTAAAATCAAAAAGACACAGCCACCCCAAAGTTTGGGACGGCTCTGTTTACAAGAACCTCGTTTACGGTACAAGTTCAATATCACAGAAAGCGAAAAATGGATAAAGAAGTTGTGGTACTTACGTACAATGCAATATCACTCAGCAATGAAATCTATGTCATCAGGCCCGTAGCAGCATAATGAGTGGATTCAGGTACGATGATTCTAAGTGAAATAAGTCACACAGAAAAAGAAACATCATAAGATATCACTAACACACGGAATGTAAACTTGGCTACACAGGAACTGAATTACAAAACAGAACAGGGTATAAAATGTAGAAAACCAACTTATGCTTGCTTAAGGGGAAAGGTGAGTTGGGGTGCTGCATAAAACCAGAGATTGAAATTAGCACAGATACCGGTCCATAAGCCAAATATGTAATAGACAAGAGCTACTCCTTGCTCAACGAAGTGGACTCAACACCCCATATTAAACGCCTAAGAATATACCTGACTAGTAAGAATCTTAAAACCTATGGATTTATATGTCTCTGAAAGAGAATCAAGCGTGTGTACAGCAGCATAAAAGCAGCAGTGATAGGATTGGTGATGTTCGGTGAGCAAATGCAGACCCTTTGAAGTCATATTGCATGGTACCCATTCCATGGGTCTCAACTCTCCATGTTTAAGGGATTCTTCCTTCAGCTAAAACATGCATGTGGAACCCAGAGTATGATCCACCGTGTGGTCGGAAAACGTGTTCAAATGTGTCTCAGTTTTCGTCCCCTGGTACTCGGGTGCAACATTCCAGACGCTTTACTAACACTCACCCCACTTGGAGAGTCAGTGCCTTTAACCTCCTGTTTGGCCCAGTTAGCAATTTCTGCGGAAGTTGAACAGGAATAGGGAGAACCAATGAGAGATTAGGTGGAGGTGTCTGGACGGGCCAATTTAACTCTCATTTGCCACCAGGAAGAGGAATTAACCAAAGGCTCAGCATGCCGTGCCGGAACCAAACTAGGGCCTGAAGCAATCCTGCGGTGTTGCGGCCAGCTCACAAGAAAGCGAGTTGAAGAAAGGAGCTCAGGGGCACTGTAATTCACAAACCTGCAGAGTTATAAATGACAGCTATCTTCCAAAAATATATTGAAGTAAGGCTGCCAAGAGGAGTTGAAAGTGGGCCAGAATTGCAGGAAACCGATTTCAGGAGGTACACTGGAATTGCATGTAAAGCATAGGAAAAGAGGCAGAACGTCCACAATGATGCACTTGGCCAAAAAGGGCGTATGCGTTTTTTCCTGAGGAAAAAACGCATACGCCCTTTTTGGCCAACCAAGCAAGCTTGCAAAGGAAATCTGCACTACAATGAAGTCTCACTGCCCCCTGGTCAAAAGGGCCATCTGAAAAAAGTATAAAATCCAGAAAGGCAGGACAGGCCATGGAGAACTGGGAGCCTTGTTATGCTGATGGGCGGGATGTAAATTGCCAGCAGCCACTCTGGAGAAGTGTATGGTGTTTCCTGAAACATCCAAAAAACAAAGCAACAGAGCCTAGGGCACTTCCACTTATGGTCCTATAGCTTAGGGAAATTAGAATCAAAAAGACACAGCCACCCCAAAGTTTGGGAGGGCTCTGTTTACAAGAACCCCGTTTACCGTACAAGTTCAATATCACAGAAAGCGAAAAATGGATAAAGAAGTTGTGGTACTTACGTACAATGCAATATCACTCAGCAATGAAATCTATGTCATCAGGCCCGTAGCAGCATAATGAGTGGATTCAGGTACAATGATTCTAAGTGAAATAAGTCACACAGAAAAAGGAACATCTTATGGTATCACTACTACACGGAATGTAAACTTGGCTACACAAGAACTGAATTACAAAACAGAACAGGGTGTCAAATGTAGAAAACCAACTTATGCTTGCTTAAGGGGAAAGGTGAGTTGGGGTGCTGCATAAAACCAGAGATTGAAATGAGCACAGATACCGTTCCATAAGGCAAATATGTAATAGACAAGAGCTACTCCTTGCTCAACAAAGTGGACTCAACACCCCATATTAAACGCCTAAGAATATACCTGACTAGTAAGAATCTTAAAACCTATGGATTTATATGTCTCCGAAAGAGAATCAAGCGTGTGTACAGTGGCATAAATGCAGCAGTGATAGGACTGGTGAGGTTCGGTGAGCAAATGCAGACACTTTGAAGTCATATTGCATGGTACCCATTCCATGGGTCTCAACTCTCCAGGTTTAAGGGATTCTTCCTTCAGCTAAAACATGCATGTGGAACCCAGAGTATGATCCACCGTGTGATCGGAAAACGTGTTCAAATGTGTCTCAGTTTTCGTCCCCTGGTACTCGGGTGCAACATTCCAGACGCTTTACTAACACTCTCCCCACTTGGAGAGTCAGTGCCTTTAACCTCCTGTTGGCCCAGTTTGCAATTTCTGTGGAAAATGAACAGGAATAGGGAGAACCAATGAGAGACTAGGTGGAGGTGTCCGGACTGGCAAATTTAACTCTCATTTCCCACCAGGAAGAGGAATTAACCAAAGGCTCAGCATGCCGTGCCGGAACCAAACTAGGGCCTAAAGCAATCCTGCGGTGTTGCGGCCAGCTCACAAGAAAGCGAGTTGAAGAAAGGAGCTCAGGGTCACTGTAATTCACAAACCTGCAGAGTTATAAATGACAGCTATCGTCCAAAAATATATTGAAGTTAGGCTACCAAGAGAAGTTGAAAGCGGGGCAGAATTGCAGGAAACCGATTTCAGGAGGTACACTGGAATTGCATGTAAAGCATAGGAAAAGAGGCAGAACGTCCACAATGATGCACTTGGCCAAAAAGGGCGTATGCGTTTTTCCTGAATCTATTCAGGAAAAAAACGCATACGCCCTTTTTGGCCAACCAAGCAAGCTTGCAAAGAAAATCTGCACTACAATGAAGTCTCACTGCCCCCCGGTCAAAAGGGACATCTGTAAAAAGTGTAAAATCCAAAAAGGCAGGACAGGCCATGGAGAACTGGGAGCCTTGTTATGCTGATGGGCGGGATGTAAATTGCCAGCAGCCACTCTGGAGAAGTGTATGGTGTTTCCTGAAACATCCAAAAAACAAAGCAACAGAGCCTAGGGCACTTCCACTTATGGTCCTATAGCTTAGGGAAATTAAAATCAAAAAGACACAGCCACCCCAAAGTTTGGGACGGCTCTGTTTACAAGAACCTCGTTTACGGTACAAGTTCAATATCACAGAAAGCGAAAAATGGATAAAGAAGTTGTGGTACTTACGTACAATGCAATATCACTCAGCAATGAAATCTATGTCATCAGGCCCGTAGCAGCATAATGAGTGGATTCAGGTACGATGATTCTAAGTGAAATAAGTCACACAGAAAAAGAAACATCATAAGATATCACTACTACACGGAATGTAAACTTGGCTACAGAGGAACTGAATTACAAAACAGAACAGGGTGTCAAATGTAGAAAACCAACTTCTGCTTGCTTAAGGGGAAAGGTGAGTTGGGGTGCTGCATAAAACCAGAGATTGAAATTAGCACAGATACCGTTCCATAAGCCAAATATGTAATAGACAAGAGCTACTCCTTGCTCAACGAGGTGGACTCAACACCCCATATTAAACACCTAAGAATATACATGACTAGAAAGAATCTTAAAACCTATGGATTTATAAGTCTCCGAAAGAGAATCAAGCGTGTGTACAGCGGCATAAACACAGCAGTGATAGGACTGGTGAGGTTCGGTGAGCAAATGCAGACCCTTTGAAGTCATATTGCATGGTACCCATTCCATGGGTCTAAACTCTCCAGGTTTAAGGGATTCTTCCTTCAGCTAAAACATGCATGTGGAACCCAGAGTATGATCCACCGTGTGATAGGCAAACGTGTTCAAATGTGTCTCAGTTTTCGTCCCCTGGTACTCGGGTGCAACATTCCAGACGCTTTACTAACACTCTCCCCACTTGGAGAGTCAGTGCCTAAAACCTCCTGTTTGGCCCAGTTTGCAATTTCTGTGGAAAATGAACAGGAATAGGGAGAACCAATGAGAGACTAGGTGGAGGTGTCTGGACGGGCAAATTTAACTCTCATTTCCCACCAGGAAGAGGAATTAACCAAAGGCTCAGCATGCCGTGCCGGAACCAAACTAGGGCCTGAAGCAATCCTGCGGTGTTGCGGCCAGCTCACAAGAAAGCGAGTTGAAGAAAGGAGCTCAGGGGCACTGTAATTCACAAACCTGCAGAGTTATAAATGACAGCTATCTTCCAAAAATATATTGAAGTAAGGCTGCCAAGAGGAGTTGAAAGCGGGGCAGAATTGCAGGAAACCGATTTCAGGAGGTAGACTGGAATTGCACGTAAAGCATAGGAAAAGAGGCAGAACGTCCACAATGATGCACTTGGCCAAAAAGGGCGTATGCGTTTTTTCCTGAATATATTCAGGAAAAAACGCATACGCCCTTTTTGGCCAACCAAGCAAGCTTGCAAAGGAAATCTGCACTACAATGAACTCTCACTGCCCCCCGGTCAAAAGGGCCATCCGAAAAAAGTGTAAAATCCAGAAAGGCAGGACAGGCCAAGGAGAACTAGGAGCCTTCTTATGCTGATGGGTGGGATGTAAATTGCCAGCAGCCACTCTGGAGAAGTGTATGGTGTTTCCTGAAACATCCAAAAAACAAAGCAACAGAGCCTAGGGCACTTCCACTTATGGTCCTATAGCTTAGGGAAATTAAAATAAAAAAGACACAGCCACCCCAAAGTTTGGGACGGCTCTGTTTACAAGAACCTCGTTTACGGTACAAGTTCAATATCACAGAAAGCGAAAAATGGATAAAGAAGTTGTGGTACTTACGTACAATGCAATATCACTCAGCAATGAAATCTATGTCATCAGGCCCGTAGCAGCATAATGAGTGGATTCAGGTACGATGATTCTAAGTGAAATAAGTCACACAGAAAAAGAAACATCATAAGATATCACTAACACACGGAATGTAAACTTGGCTACACAGGAACTGAATTACAAAACAGAACAGGGTATAAAATGTAGAAAACCAACTTATGCTTGCTTAAGGGGAAAGGTGAGTTGGGGTGCTGCATAAAACCAGAGATTGAAATTAGCACAGATACCGGTCCATAAGCCAAATATGTAATAGACAAGAGCTACTCCTTGCTCAACGAAGTGGACTCAACACCCCATATTAAACGCCTAAGAATATACCTGACTAGTAAGAATCTTAAAACCTATGGATTTATATGTCTCTGAAAGAGAATCAAGCGTGTGTACAGCAGCATAAAAGCAGCAGTGATAGGATTGGTGATGTTCGGTGAGCAAATGCAGACCCTTTGAAGTCATATTGCATGGTACCCATTCCATGGGTCTCAACTCTCCATGTTTAAGGGATACTTCCTTCAGCTAAAACATGCATGTGGAACCCAGAGTATGATCCACCGTGTGGTCGGAAAACGTGTTCATATGTGTCTCAGTTTTCGTCCCCTGGTACTCGGGTGCAACATTCCAGACGCTTTACTAACACTCACCCCACTTGGAGAGTCAGTGCCTTTAACCTCCTGTTTGGCCCAGTTTGCGATTTCTGCGGAAGATGAACATTAATAGGGAGAACCAATGAGAGACTAGGTGGAGGTGTCTGGACGGGCAAATTTAACTCTCATTTCCCACCAGGAAGAGGAATTAACCAAAGGCTCAGCGTGGCATGCCAGACGCACACTAGGGCCTGAAGCAATCCTGCGGTGTTGCGGCCAGCTCACAAGAAAGCGAGTTGAAGGAAGGAACTCAGGGGCACTGTAATTCACAAACCTGCAGAGTTATAAAGGACAGCTATCGTCCAAAAATATATTGAAGTAAGGCTGTCAAGAGGACTTGAAAGTGGAGCAGAATTGCAGGAAACCGATTTCAGGAGGTACACTGGAATTGCATGTAAAGTATAGGAAAAGAGGCAGAACGTCCACAATGATGCACTTGGCCAAAAAGTGCGTATGCGTTTTTTCCTGAATATATTCAGGAAAAAACGCATACGCCCTTTTTGGCCAACCAAGCAAGCTTGCAAAGGAAATCTGCACTACAATGAAGTCTCACTGCCCCCCGGTCAAAAGGGCCATCTGAAAAAAGTGTAAAATCCAGAAAGGCAGGACAGGCCATGGAGAACTGGGAGCCTTTTTATGCTGATGGTCGGGATGTAAATTGCCAGCAGCCACTCTGGAGAACTGTATGGTGTTTCCTGAAACATCTAAAAAACAAAGCAACAGAGCCTAGGGCACTTCCACTTATGGCCCTATAGCTTAGGGAAATTAAAATCAAAAAGACACAGCCACCCCAAAGTCTGGGACGGCTCTGTTTACAAGAACCTCGTTTACGGTACAAGTTCAATATCACAGAAAGCGAAAAATGGATAAAGAAGTTGTGGTACTTACGTACAATGCAATATCACTCAGCAATGAAATCTAAGTCATCAGGCCCGTAGCAGCATAATGAGTGGATTCAGGTACGATGATTCTAAGTGAAATAACTCACACGGAAAAAGGAACATCATAAGATATCACTACTACACGGAATGTAAACTTGGCTACACAAGAACTGAATTACAAAACAGAACAGGGTGTCAAATGTACAAAACCAACTTATGCTTGCTTAAGGGGAAAGGTGAGTTGGGGTGCTGCATAAAACCAGAGATTGAAATTAGCACAGATACCGTTCCATAAGCCAAATATGTAATAGACAAGAGCTACTCCTTGCTCAACGAAGTGGACTCAACACCCCATATTAAACGCCTAAGAATATACCTGACTAGTAAGAATCTACCTGACTAGTAAGAATCTTAAAACCTATGGATTTATATGTCTCCGAAAGAGAATCAAGTGTGTGTACAGCGGCATAAACGCAGCAGTGATAGGATTGGTGAGGTTTGGTGAGCAAATGCAGACCCTTTGAAGTCATATTGCATGGTACCCATTCCATGGGTCTCAACTCTCCAGGTTTAAGGGATTCTTCCTTCAGCTAAAACATGCATGTGGAACCCAGAGTATGATCCACCATGTGATCGGAAAACGTGTTCAAATGTGTCTCAGTTTTCGTCCCCTGGTACTCGGGTGCAACATTCCAGACGCTTTACTAACACTCTCCCCACTTCGAGAGTCAGTGCCTTTAACTTCCTGTTTGGCCCAGTTAGCAATTTCTGCGGAAGATGAACAGGAATAGGGAGAACCAATGAGAGATTAGGTGGAGGTGTCCGGCCCGGCAAATTTAACTCTCATTTCCAACCAGGAAGAGGAATTAACCAAAGGCTCAGCATGCCGTGCCGGAACCAAACTAGGGCCTGAAGAAATCCTGCGGTGTTGCGGCCAGCTCTCAAGAAAGCGAGTTGAAGAAAGGAGCTCAGGGGCACTGTAATTCACAAACCTGCAGAGTTATAAATGACAGCTATCTTCCAAAAATATATTGAATTAGGCTGCCAAGAGGAGTTGAAAGCGGGGCAGAATTGCAGGAAACCGATTTCAGGAGGTACACTGGAATTGCATGTAAAGCATAGGAAAAGAGGCAGAACGTCCATAATGATGCACTTGGCCAAAAGGGGCGTATGCGTTTTTTCCTGAATATATTCAGGAAAAAACGCATACGCCCGTTTTGGCCAACCAAGCAAGCTTGCAAAGGAAATCTGCACTACAATGAAGTCTCACTGCCCCCCGGTCAAAAGGGCCATCTGAAAAAAGTGTAAAATCCAGAAAGGCAGGACAGGCCATGGAGAAATGGGAGCCTAGTTATGCTGATGGGCGGGATGTAAATTGCCAGCAGCCGCTCTGGAGAAGTGTATGGTGTTTCCTGAAACATCCAAAAAACAAAGCAACAGAGCCTAGGGCACTTCCACTTATGGTCCTATAGCTTAGGGAAATTAAAATCAAAAAGACACAGCCACCCCAAAGTTTGGGACGGCTCTGTTTACAAGAACCTCGTTTACGGTACAAGTTCAATATCACAGAAAGCGAAAAATGGATAAAGAAGTTGTGGTACTTACGTACAATGCAATATCACTCAGCAATGAAATCTATGTCATCAGGCCCATAGCAGCATAATGAGTGGATTCAGGTACGATGATTCTAAGTGAAATTAGTCACACAGAAAAAGAAACATCATAAGATATCACTAATACACGGAATGTAAACTTGGCTACACAAGAACTGAATTACAAAACAGAACAGGGTGTCAAATGTAGAAAACCAACTTATGCTTGCTTAAGGGGACGGGTGAGTTGGGGTGCTGCATGAAACCAGAGATTGAAATTAGCACAGATACCGTTCCATAAGCCAAATATGTAATAGAGAAGAGCTACTCCTTGCTCAACGAAGTGGACTCAACACCCCATATTAAACGCCTAACAATATACCTGAGTAGTAAGAATCTACCTGACGAGTAAGAATCTTAAAACCTATGTATTTATATGTCTCCGAAAGAGAATCAAGCGTGTGTACAGCGGCATAAACGCAGCAGTGATAGGATTGGTGAGGTTCGGTGAGCAAATGCAGACCCTTTGAAGTCATATTGCATGGTACCCATTCCATGGGTCTCAACTCTCCCTGTTTAAGGGATTCTTCCTTCAGCTAAAACATTCATGTGGAACCCAGAGTATGATCCACCGTGTGATCGGAAAACGTGTTCAAACGTGTCTCAGTTTTCGTCCCCTAGTACTCGGGTGCAACATTCCAGATGCTTTACTAACACTCTCCCCACATGGAGAGTCAGTGCCTTTAACCTCCTGTATGGCCCAGTTTGCAATTTCTATGGAAAATGAACAGGAATAGGGAGAACCAATGAGAGACTAGGTGGAGGTGTCCAGACGGGCAAATTTAACTCTCATTTCCCACCAGGAAGAGGAATTAACCAAAGGCTCAGCGTGCCATGCCGGAACCACACTAGGACCAGAAGCAATCCTGCGGTGTTGCGGCCAGCTCACAAGAAAGCGAGTTGAAGAAAGGAGCTCAGGGGCACTGTAATTCACAAACCTGCAGAGTTATAAATGACAGCTATCTTCCAAAAATATATTGAAGTAAGGCTGCCAAGAGGAGTTGAAAGGGGGGCAGAATTGCAGGAAACCGATTTCAGGAGGTAGACTGGAATTGCATGTAAAGCATAGGAAAAGAGGCAGAACGTCCACAATGATGCACTTGGCCAAAAAGGGCGTATGCGTTTTTTCCTGAATATATTCAGGGAAAAACGCATACGCCCTTTTTGGCCAACCAAGCAAGCTTGCAAAGGAAATCTGCACTACAATGAAGTCTCACTGTCTCCCGGTCAAAAGGGCCATCTGAAAAAAGTGTAAAATCCAGAAAGGTAGGACAGGCCATGGAGAACTGGGAGCCTAGTTATGCTGAAGGGCGGGATGTAAATTGCCAGCAGCCACTCTGGAGAAGTGTATGGTGTTTCCTGAAACATCCAAAAAACAAAGCAACAGAGCCTAGGGCACTTCCACTTATGGTCCTATAGCTTAGGGAAATTAAAATCAAAAAGACACAGCCACCCCAAAGTTTGGGACGGCTCTGTTTACAAGAACCTCGTTTACGGTACAAGTTCAATATCACAGAAAGCGAAAAATGGATAAAGAAATTGTGGTACTTACGTACAATGCAATATCACTCAGCAATGAAATCTATGTCATCAGGCCCGTAGCAGCATAATGAGTGGATTCAGGTACGATGATTCTAAGTGAAATTAGTCACACAGAAAAAGAAACATAATAAGATATCACTACTACACGGAATGTAAACTTGGCTACACAGGAACTGAAATACAAAACAGAACAGGGTCTCAAATGTAGAAAACCAACTTATGCTTGCTTAAGGGGAAAGGTGAGTTGGGGTGCTGCATAAAACCAGAGATTGAAATTAGCACAGATACCGTTCCATAAGCCAAATATGTAATAGACAAGAGCTACTCCTTGCTCAACGAAGTGGACTCAACACTACATAATAAACGCCTAAGAATATACCTGACTAGTAAGAATCTTAAAACCTATGGATTTATATCTCTCCGAAAGAGAATCAAGCGTGTGTACAGCGGCATAAATGCAGCAGTGATAGGATTGCTGAGGTTCGGTGAGCAAATGCAGACCCTTTGAAATCATATTGCATGGTACCCATTCCATGGGTCTCAACTCTCCCTGTTTAAGGGATTCTTCCTTCAGCTAAAACATGCATGTGGAACCCAGAGTATGATCCACCGTATGATCGGAAACGTGTTCAAATGTGTCTCAATTTTCGTTTCCTGGTACTCGGGTGCAACATTCCAGACGCTTTACTAACACTCTCCCCACTTGGAGAGTCAGTGCCTTTAACCTCCTGTTTGGCCCAGTTTGCAATTTCTGTGGAAAATGAACAGGAATAGGGAGAACCAATGAGAGACTAGGTGGAGGTGTCCAGACGGGCAAATTTAACTCTCATTTCCCACCAGGAAGAGGAATTAACCAAAGGCTCAGCGTGCCATGCCGGAACCACACTAGGACCAGAAGCAATCCTGCGGTGTTGCGGCCAGCTCACAAGAAAGCGAGTTGAAGAAAGGAGCTCAGGGGCACTGTAATTCACAAACCTGCAGAGTTATAAAGGACAGCTATCTTCCAAAAATATATTGAAGTAAGGCTGCCAAGAGGAGTTGAAAGCGGGGCAGAATTGCACGAAACCGATTTCTGGAGGTACACTGGAATTGCATGTAAAGCATAGGAAAAGAGGCAGAACGTCCACAATGATGCACTTGGCCAAAAAGGGCGTATGCGTTTTTTCCTGAATATATTCAGGAAAAAACGCATATGCCCTTTTTGGCCAACCAAGCAAGCTTGCAAAGGAAATCTGCACTACAATGAAGTCTCACTGCCCCCCGGTCAAAAGGGCCATCTGAAAAAAGTGTAAAATCCAGAAAGGTAGGACAGGCCATGGAGAACTGGGAGCCTTGTTATGCTGATGGGCGGGATGTAAATTGCCAGCAGCCACTCTGGAGAAGTGTATGGTGTTTCCTGAAACATCCAAAAAACAAAGCAACAGAGCCTAGGGCACTTCCACTTATGGTCCTATAGCTTAGGGAAATTAAAATCAAAAAGACACAGCCACCCCAAAGTTTGGGACGGCTCTGTTTACAAGAACCTCGTTTACCGAACAAGTTCAATATCACAGAAAGCGAAAAATGGATAAAGAAGTTGTGGTACTTATGTACAATGCAATATCACTCAGCAATGAAATCTATGTCATCAGGCCCGTAGCAGCATAATGAGTGGATTCAGGTACGAAGATTCTAAGTGAAATTAGTCACACAGAAAAAGAAACATCATAAGATATCACTAATACACGGAATGTAAACTTGGCTACACAAGAACTGAATTACAAAACAGAACAGGGTGTCAAATGTAGAAAACCAACTTATGCTTGCTTAAGGGGACGGGTGAGTTGGGGTGCTGCATAAAACCAGAGATTGAAATGAGCACAGATACCGTTCCATAAGCCAAATATGTAATAGACAAGAGCTACTCCTTGCTCAACGAAGTGGACTCAACACCCCATATTAAACGCCTAAGAATATACCTGACTAGTAAGAATCTACCTGACTAGTAAGAATCTTAAAACCTATGGATTTATATGTCTCCGAAAGAGAATCAAGCGTGTGTACAGTGGCATAAACGCAGCAGTGATAGGATTGCTGAGGTTCGGTGAGCAAATGCAGACCCTTTGAAGTCATATTGCATGGTACCCATTCCATGGGTCTCAACTCTCCCTGTTTAAGGGAATCTTCCTTCAGCTGAAACATGCATGTGGAACCCAGAGTATGATCCACCGTGTGATCGGAAAACGTGTTCAAATGTGTCTCAATTTTCGTTTCCTGGTACTCGGGTGCAACATTCCAGACGCTTTACTAACACTCTCCCCACTTGGAGAGTCAGTGCCTTTAACCTCCTGTTTGGCCCAGTTTGCAATTTCTGTGGAAAATGAACAGGAATAGGGAGAACCAATGAGAGACTAGGTGGAGGTGTCCAGACGGGCAAATTTAACTCTCATTTCCAACCAGGAAGAGGAATTAACCAAAGGCTCAGCGTGCCATGCCGTAACCACACTAGGACCAGAAGCAATCCTGCGGTGTTGCGGCCAGCTCACAAGAAAGCGAGTTGAAGAAAGGAGCTCAGGGGCACTGTAATTCACAAACCTGCAGAGTTATAAAGGACAGCTATCGTCCAAAAATATACTGAAGTAAGGCTGCCAAGAGGACTTGAAAGCGGGGCAGAATTGCAGGAAACCGATTTCAGGAGGTAGACTGGAATTGCATGTAAAGCATAGGAAAAGAGGCAGAACGTCCACAATGATGCACTTGGCCAAAAAGGGCGTATGCGTTTTTTCCTGAATATATTCAGGAAAAAACGCATACGCCCTTTTTGGCCAACCAAGCAAGCTTGCAAAGGAAATCTGCACTACAATGAAGTCTCACTTCCCCCCGGTCAAAAGGGCCATCTGAAAAAAGTGTAAAATCCAGAAAGGCAGGACAGGCCATGGAGAACTGGGAGCCTAGTTATGCTGATGGGCGGGATGTAAATTGCCAGCAGCCACTCTGGAGAAGTGTATGGTGTTTCCTGAAACATCCAAAAAACAAAGCAACAGAGCCTAGGGCACTTCCACTTATGGTCCTATAGCTTAGGGAAATTAAAATCAAAAAGACACAGCCACCCCAAAGTTTGGGACGGCTCTGTTTACAAGAACCTCGTTTACGGTACAAGTTCAATATCGCAGAAAGTGAAAAATGGATAAAGAAGTTGTGGTACTTATGTACAATGCAATATCACTCAGCAATGAAATCTATGTCATCAGGCCCGTAGCAGCATAATGAGTGGATTCAGGTACGATGATTCTAAGTGAAATTAGTCACACAGAAAAAGAAACATCATAAGATATCACTAATACACGGAATGTAAACTTGGCTACACAAGAACTGAATTACAAAACAGAACAGGGTGTCAAATGTACAAAACCAACTTATGCTTGCTTAAGGGGACGGGTGAGTTGGGGTGCTGCATAAAACCAGAGATTGAAATGAGCACAGATACCGTTCCATAAGCCAAATATGTAATAGACAAGAGCTACTCCTTGCTCAACGAAGTGGACTCAACACCCCATATTAAACGCCTAAGAATATACCTGACTAGTAAGAATCTACCTGACTAGTAAGAATCTTAAAACCTATGGATTTATATGTCTCCGAAAGAGAATCAAGCGTGTGTACAGCGGCATAAACGCAGCAGTGATAGGATTGCTGAGGTTCGGTGAGCAAATGCAGACCCTTTGAAGTCATATTGCATGGTACCCATTCCATGGGTCTCAACTCTCCCTGTTTAAGGGATTCTTCCTTCAGCTAAAACATTCATGTGGAATCCAGAGTATGATCCACCGTGTGATCGGAAAACGTGTTCAAATGTGTCTCAGTTTTCGTCCCCTGGTACTCGGGTGCAACATTCCAGACGCTTTACTAACACTCTCCCCACATGGAGAGTCAGTGCCTTTAACCTCCTGTTTGGCCCAGTTTGCAATTTCTGTGGAAAATGAACAGGAATAGGGAGAACCAATGAGAGACTAGGTGGAGGTGTCCAGACGGGCAAATTTAACTCTCATTTCCCACCAGGAAGAGGAATTAACCAAAGGCTCAGCATGCCATGCAGGAACCACACTAGGACCAGAAGCAATCCTGCGGTGTTGCGGCCAGCTCACAAGAAAGCGAGTTGAAGAAAGGAGCTCAGGGGCACTGTAATTCACAAACCTGCAGAGTTATAAATGACAGCTATCTTCCAAAAATATATTGAAGTAAGGCTGCCAAGAGGAGTTGAAAGGGGGGCAGAATTGCAGGAAACCGATTTCAGGAGGTAGACTGGAATTGCATGTAAAGCATAGGAAAAGAGGCAGAACGTCCACAATGATGCACTTGGCCAAAAAGGGCGTATGCGTTTTTTCCTGAATATATTCAGGAAAAAACGCATACGCCCTTTTTGGCCAACCAAGCAAGCTTGCAAAGGAAATCTGCACTACAATGAAGTCTCACTGCTCCCCGGTCAAAAGGGCCATCTGAAAAAAGTGTAAAATCCAGAAAGGCAGGACAGGCCATGGAGAACTGGGAGCCTAGTTATGCTGAAGGGCGGGATGTAAATTGCCAGCAGCCACTCTGGAGAAGTGTATGGTGTTTCCTGAAACATCCAAAAAACAAAGCAACAGAGCCTAGGGCACTTCCACTTATGGTCCTATAGCTTAGGGAAATTAAAATCAAAAAGACACAGCCACCCCAAAGTTTGGGACGGCTCTGTTTACAAGAACCTCGTTTACGGTACAAGTTCAATATCACAGAAAGCGAAAAATGGATAAAGAAATTGTGGTACTTACGTACAATGCAATATCACTCAGCAATGAAATCTATGTCAACAGGCCCGTAGCAGCATAATGAGTGGATTCAGGTACGATGATTCTAAGTGAAATTAGTCACACAGAAAAAGAAACATCATAAGATATCACTAATACACGGAATGTAAACTTGGCTACACAAGAACTGAATTACAAAACAGAACAGGGTGTCAAATGTAGAAAACCAACTTATGCTTGCTTAAGGGGACGGGTGAGTTGGGGTGCTGCATAAAACCAGAGATTGAAATTAGCACAGATACCGTTCCATAAGCCAAATATGTAATAGACAAGAGCTACTCCTTGCTCAACGAAGTGGACTCAACACTCCATATTAAACACCTAAGAATATACCTGACTAGTAAGAATCTTAAAACCTATGGATTTATATCTCTCCGAAAGAGAATCAAGCGTGTGTACAGCGGCATAAACGCAGCAGTGATAGGATTGCTGAGGTTCGGTGAGCAAATGCAGACCCTTTGAAGTCATATTGCATGGTACCCATTCCATGGGTCTCAACTCTCCAGGTTTAATGGATTCTTCCTTCAGCTAAAACATGCATGTGGAACCCAGAGTATGATCAACCGTGTGATCGGGAAACGTGTTCAAATGTGTCTCAGTTTTCGTCCCCTGGTACTCGGGTGCAACATTCCAGACGCTTTACTAACACTCTCCCCACTTGGAGAGTCAGTGCCTTTAACCTCCTGTTTGGCCCAGTTTGCAATTTCTGTGGAAAATGAACAGGAATAGGGAGAACCAATGAGAGACTAGGTGGAGGTGTCCGGACGGGCAAATTTAACTCTCATTTCCCACCAGGAAGAGGAATTAACCAAAGGCTCAGCATGCCGTGCCGGAACCAAACTAGGGCCTGAAGCAATTCTGCGGTGTTGCGGCCAGCTCACAAGAAAGCGAGTTGAAGAAAGGAGCTCAGGGGCACTGTAATTCACAAACCTGCAGAGTTATAAATGACAGCTATCTTCCAAAAATATATTGAAGTAAGGCTGCCAAGAGGAGTTGAAAGCGGGGCAGAATTGCAGGAAACCGATTTCAGGAGGTAGACTGGAATTGCATGTAAAGCATAGGAAAAGAGGCAGAACGTCCACAATGATACACTTGGCCAAAAAGGGCGTATGCGTTTTTTCCTGAATATATTCAGGGAAAAACGCATACGCCCTTTTTGGCCAACCAAGCAAGCTTGCAAAGGAAATCTGCACTACAATGAAGTCTCACTGTCTCCCGGTCAAAAGGGCCATCTGAAAAAAGTGTAAAATCCAGAAAGGCAGGACAGGCCATTGAGAAATGGGAGCCTTCTTATGCTGATGGGCGGGATGTAAATTGCCAGCAGCCACTCTGGAGAAGTGTATGGTGTTTCCTGAAACATCCAAAAAACTAAGCAACAGAGCCTAGGGCACTTCCACTTATGGTCCTATAGCTTAGGGAAATTAAAATAAAAAAGACACAGCCACCCCAAAGTTTGGGACGGCTCTGTTTACAAGAACCTCGTTTACGGTACAAGTTCAATATCACAGAAAGCGAAAAATGGATAAAGAAATTGTGGTACTTACGTACAATGCAATATCACTCAGCAATGAAATCTATGTCAACAGGCCCGTAGCAGCATAATGAGTGGATTCAGGTACGATGATTCTAAGTGAAATTAGTCACACAGAAAAAGAAACATCATAAGATATCACTAATACACGGAATGTAAACTTGGCTACACAAGAACTGAATTACAAAACAGAACAGGGTGTCAAATGTAGAAAACCAACTTATGCTTGCTTAAGGGGACGGGTGAGTTGGGGTGCTGCATAAAACCAGAGATTGAAATGAGCACAGATACCGTTCCATAAGCCAAATATGTAATAGACAAGAGCTACTCCTTGCTCAACGAAGTGGACTCAACACCCCATATTAAACGCCTAAGAATATACCTGACTAGTAAGAATCTACCTGACTAGTAAGAATCTTAAAACCTATGGATTTATATGTCTCCGAAAGAGAATCAAGCATGTGTACGGCGACATAAACGCAGCAGTGATAGGATTGGTGAGGTTCGGTGAGCAAATGCAGACCCTTTGAAGTCATATTGCATGGTACCCATTCCATGGGTCTCAACTCTCCCTGTTTAAGGGATTCTTCCTTCATCTAAAACATGCATGTGGAACCCAGAGTATGATCCACCGTGTGATCGGAAAAGTGTTCAAATGTGTCTCAGTTTTCGTCCCCTGGTACTCGGGTGCAACATTCCAGACGCTTTACTAACACTCTCCCCACTTGGAGAGTCAGTGCCTTTAACCTCCTGTTTGGCCCAGTTTGCAATTTCTGTGGAAAATGAACAGGAATAGGGAGAACCAATGAGAGACTAGGTGGAGGTGTCCGGACGGGCAAATTTAACTCTCATTTCCCACCAGGAAGAGGAATTAACCAAAGGCTCCGCGTGCCATGCTGGAACTAAATTAGGGCCTGAGGAGATCCTGCGGTGTTGCGGCCAGCTCACAAGAAAGCGAGTTGAAGAAAGGAGCTCAGGGGCACTGTAATTCAGAAACCTTCGGAGTTATAAATGACAGCTATCATCCAAAATTATGCTGAAGTAAGGCTGCGAAGTGGACTTGAATGCAGGGCAGAATTGCTGGAAATTGATTTCAAAACGTACACGGGAGTAGCTCTTAAAGCATAGGAAAAGAGACAGAACTTGGAAAATAATGCACTTGGCAAAAAAGGGCATATGTGTTTTATCCAGAGCTCTCATAACTGAGGGGAGGAGATTCCCAGCAGGCTCCAACTGCCACCTGAGGGCTCACATTGCCAAGGCAACGTTAGCATGCCAGGCAGGAGTTACCTCACAGCAGAGGTCCCACCTCACAGAAGGGTGAGAAACCCAGCCAACATCAGACTCTCACCAGAGGGCCCACATCACCAAGGGGATGGGAACCAGGCAGGAGTGTCTTCACATCAGTGGGGCCACATCATCGAAAGCTGAGGTACTCAGCACATGTGTCCTCAAACCAGAGGACCCACATCACCAAGGACCTCGGAGTGAGGCAGGCAGGAGTAGCCTCACAACACTGGGCACATAGAATAAAAAAGTGAGGAATCCAGCAGTTGGAACCTCCCAGCAGGCGGCCCAGAGCACCGAGGCTATGGGATCCAGGCCACAGTGAACTCACAGAAGAGGGCCCATGTCATGAAACTGAGCAACCCAGCCATTGGGACCTCAGAGCAGGAGGCCCACATCCCCATGGGGATGGAATTCTGGTAGGAGTGTCCTCGCACCACTGAGAACGTATCAGAAAATTTTGGGCGACCAGCAGTTAGGGCCTGGCGCCAGAGGACCCTCATCACCAAGGGAAGGAGGCTCCCAGCAGGCTCCAACTGCCACCAGAGGGCTGACGTCGCCAAGGCGATGTGTGCCAACCAGGCACGAATGACCTCACAGCAGAGGGTCCACCTCAGAGAAGTGTGACGAACCCAGTCAGGATCAGACTCGCACCAGAGGGCCCACATCACCAAATGGATTGGAACCAGGCAGGAGTGTCCTCACATGAGTAGGGCCACATCATCTAAAGGTGAGGAACCCAGAACATGTGGCTTCAAACCATAGGACACCCATCACCAAGGGGCTGGGAGTGAGGCAGGCAGGAGGAGCCTCATAACAGAGGGCCCAAAAATAAGAAAGGTGAGGAATCCAGCAGTTGGAACCTCCCAGCAGGCGGCCCAGAGCACAGAGGCTAGAGGAACCAGGCCAGAGTGAACTAACACCAGACAGCCCACATCATGAAACTGTGAGCAACCCAGACATTGGGACCTCAGAGCAGAAGGCCCACATCCCCATGGTGATGGGAACATGACAGGAGTGTCCTGGCATCACTGGGCTCACATCAGAAAACGTGGGGTGCTCAGAAGTTAGGGCCTGACGCTAGAGGGCACTCATCACCGAGAGGAGGAGGCTCCCAGCAGGCTCCAGCTGCCACCAGAGGGCCAACGTCGCCAAGGCGATGTGTGCCAGCCTGGCAGGAGTGACCTCACAGCAGAGGGCCCACCTCACAGAAGGGTGAGGAACACAGCCAGGATCAGACTCTCACCAGAGGGCCCACATCACCAAGGGGATGGGAACCAGGCAGGAGTGTCCCCACACCAGTGGGACAACATCATCGAAAGGTGAGGATCCCAGCACATGTGTCCTCAAACCAGAGGAACCACATCACCAAGGGGTTCGGAATGAGGCTGGCAGGACTGGCCTCACAACACAGGGTCCATAGAATATAAAAGTTGAGGAATCCAGCAGTTGGAACCTCCCAGCAAGTGGCCCAGAGCACCGAGGCTATGGGATCCAGGCCGCAGTGAACTCACAGCAGAGGGCCCACATCATGAACCTGTGAGCAGCCCAGCTGTTGGGACCTCAGAACAGAAGGCCCACATCCCCATTGGGATGGGAACCTGGCAGGAGTGGCTTTGCACCACTTAGCACATATCAGAAAATGTTAGGAGCCCAGCAGTTAGGGCCTGATGCCAGGGGGCCCTCATAACTGAGGGGAGGAGACTCCCAGCAGGTTCCAACTGCCAACAGAGGGCCCACGTCTACAAGGTGGCATGCACCAGCCAGGCAGTAGTGACCTCACAGCAGAGGGCCTATCTCACAGAAGGGTGAGGAACCGAGGCAGGATGAGACTCTCACCAGAGGGCCCACAACACCAAGGGGATGGGAACCAGTCAGGACTGTCCTCCCACCAGTGGGACCACATCATCGAAAGGTGAGGAACCCAGCACATGTGGCCTCATATCAGAGGACATACATCACAAAGGGGATGGGAGTGAGGCAGGTAGGAGTAGCCTAAAAACAGAGGGCCCAAAGAATAAAAAAAGTGAGGAATCCAGCATTTGGAACCTCCCAGCAGGCGGCCGAGAGCACAGAAGCTATGGGATGCAGGCAGGAGTTAACTAACACCAGAGAGCCCACATCATGAAACTGTGAGCAACCCAGGCATTGGGACCTCAGAGCAGAAAGCCCACATCCCCATGGGGATGGGAACCTGACAGGAGTGTCCTGGCATCACTGGGCTCACATCAGAAAACGTGGGGAGCCCAGCAGTTAGAGCCTGATGCTAGAGGGCCATCATCACCGAGGGCAGGAGGCTCCCAGCAGGTTCCATGTGCCAACAGAGGGCCCACGTCGCCAAGGTGATGTGTGCAAGTCAGGCAGGATTGACCTCACAGCAGAGGGCCTACCTCACAGAAGAGTGAGGAACTCAGCCAGGATAAGACTGTCACCAGAAGGCCCACATCACCAAGGGGATGGGAACCAGGCAGGAGTGTCCTCACACCAGTGGGGCCACATCATTGAAAGTTGCCTAACCCAGCACATGTGGCCTCAAACCAGAAGACCCACATCACGAAGGGGTTGCGAGTGAGGCAGGCAGGAGGAGCATCACAACACAGGACCCATAGAATACAAAAGTTGAGGAATCGAGCAGTTGGAACCTCCCAGCAGGCAGCCAAGACCACAGAGGCTATGGGATCCAGGCCACAGTGAACTAACACCAGAGAGCCCACATCATGAAATTGTGATCAACCCAGCCGTTGGAACCTCAGAGCAGAAGGCCCACATCCCCATGGGGATGGGAACCTAAGAGGAGTGCTTGAGCAACACTGGGCTCACTAAGAAAAGTTGGGGAGCCCAGCAGTTAGGGCCTGACATCAGAGGGCCCTCATCACAGAGCTGAGGAGGCTCCCAGCAGGGTCCAATTGCCACCAGAGGGCTCATGTCAACAAGGCGAGGTGAGCAACCCAGGCAAGAGTTACCTGATAGTAGAGGGCCCACCTCACAGATGGGTGAGGAACCCAGCCAGGATCAGACTCTCACCAGAGGGCCCACATCACAAAGGGGATGGGACCCAGTCAGGATTATCCTCACACCAGTGGGGCCTCATCATCTTAAGGTGAGGAACCCAGCACATGTGTCCTCAAACCAGAGGACCCACATCACCAAGGGCCTTGGAGTGAGGCAGGCAGGAGTAGCCTCACAACACAGGGCACATAATATAAAAAACGTGAGGATTCCAGCATTTAGACCTTCCAGCAGGCGGCCCAGAACACCGAGGCTATGGGATCCAGGCCACAGTGAACTCACAGCAGAGGGCCCACATCACGAAACTGTGAGCAACCCAGGAGTTGAGACCTCAGCGCAGAAGGACCACATCCCCATGGGAATGGGAACCTGGCTGGAGTGTCCTCGCACCACTGGGCGCACATCAGAAAATGTGGGGAGCCCACCATTTAGGGCCTGACGCCAGAGGGCCGTCATCACCGAGAGGAGGAGGCGCCCTGCACGCTCCAACTGCCACCAGAGGGCTCACGTCTCCAAGGTGACGTGTGCCAGCCAGGCAGGAGTGACCTCACAGCAGAGGGCCTACCTCACAGAACGTTGAGGAACCCAGCCAGGATTAGACTCTCGCCAGAGGGCCCACCTCACCAAGGGGATGGGAACCAGGCAGGAGTGTCCTCACACGAGTGGGGTCACATCATCGAAAGGTGAGGAACGCAGCACATGTGGCCTCAAGCCATAGGACAGTCATCACCAAGGGGCTGGCAGTGAGGCAGGCAGGAGGAGCCTCACAACAGAGGGCACATAGAATATAAAAGTTGAGGAATCCAGCAGTTGGAACCTCCCAGCAGGCGGCTCAGAGCACCGATGATAAGGGATCCTTGCCGGAGTGAACTCACAGCAGAGGGCCCACATCATGGTACTGTGAGCAAGCCAGCCGTTTTGACCTCAGAGCAGAAGGCCCATATCGCCATGGGGATGGGAACCTGGCAAGAGTCTCCTCACTCACTTGGCGCACATCAGAAAATGTGGGGAGCCCAGCAGTTATGGCCTAAGGCAAGAGGGCCCTCATCACCGAGGGGAGGAGGATCCCAGCACACTCCAACTGCCACCAGAGGGCCCACGTCGCCAAGGTGACGTGTGCCAGACAGGCATGATTGACCTCACAGCAGAGGGCCCACCTCACAGAAGGGTGAGGAACCCAGCCAGGATCAGACTCTCACCTGAGGGCCCACATCAGCAAGGGGATGGGAACCAGTCAGGACTGTCTTCCCTCCAGTGGGGTCACATCATCGAAAGGTGCGGAACCCAGCACATGTGGCCTCAAATCAGAGGACACATATCACAAAGGGAATGGGAGTGAGGCAGGCAGGAGTAGCCTAAAAACAGAGGGCCCAAAGAATAAGAAAGGTGAGGAATCCAGCAGTTGGAACCTCTCAGCAGGCGGCCCAGAGCACAGAAGCTATGGGATGCAGGCAGGAGTGAACTAACAGCAGAGAGCCCACATCATGAAACTGTGAGCAACCCAGGCTTTGGGACCTCAGAGCAGAAGGCCCACACCCCAATGGGGATGTGAACCTGGCTGGAGTGTCCTCGCACCACTGGGCGCACATCACAAAATGTAGGGAGCCCAGCAGTTAGGGCCTGATGCCAGAGGGCCCTCATCACCGAGGAGAGGAGGCTCCCAGCAGGCTCCAAGTGCCACCAGAGGGCTCATGTCCACAAGGCGAGGTGAGCAAGCCAGGCAAGAGTGACCTCACATCAGACGGCCTACCTCACAGATGGGTGAGGAACCCAGCCGGGATCAGACTCTCAACAGAGGGCCCACATCACCAAGGGGATGTGAACCAGGCAGGAGTCTCCTAAGACCATTGGTCCCACATCATCGAAAGGTGAGGAACCCAGCACATGTGGCCTCAAACCAGACGACACACATCACGAAGGGGCTGGGAGTGAGGCAGGCAGGAGGATCCTCACAACAGAGGGCCCAAAAAATTAAAAAAGTGAGGAATCCAGCAGTTGGAACCTCCCAGCAGGCAGCCAAGAGCACAGAGGCTATGGGATCCAGGCTTCTGTGAACTAACACCAGAGAGCCCACATCATGAAAATGTGAACAACCCAGCCGTTGGGACCTCAGAGCAGAAGGCCCACATCCCCATGGAGATGGGATCCTAAGAGGAGTGCCAAAGCATCACTGGGCTCCCTAAGAAAAGTTGGTGAGCCCAGCAGTTAGGGCCTGACGCAAGAGGACCCTCATCACCGGGGGAAGAGATTCCCAGCACGCTCCAACTGACACCACACGGCTGACTTCACCAAGGCAATTTGTGCCAGCCATGCAGGAGTGACCTATCAGCAGAGGGTCTCCCTCACAGGTGGGTGAGGAACAAAGCCAGGAACAGACTCTCACCAGGGGGTCCACATAACCACGTGGATGAGAACCAAGCAGGAGTGTCCTCACACTAGTGGGGCCACATCATTGAAAGGTGAGGAACCCAGCAAAAGTGGCCACAAACCAGAGGACCCACATCACCAAGGGGTTGAGAGTGAGGTAGGTGTCTGGACGGGCATATTTAACACTCATTTCCCACCAGGAAGAGGAATTAACCAAAGGCTCAGCGTGCCCTGCCAGAAGCAGATTAGGGCCTGAAGCAGTCTTGCGGGTTTGCGGCCAGCTCACAAGAAAGCGAGTTGAAGAAAGGAGCTCAGGGGCCCTGTAATTCACAAACCTGCAGAGTTATAAATGACAGATAACGTCCAAAAATATATTGAAGTAAGGCTGCGAAGAGGACTTGAAAGCGGGGCAGAATTGCAGGAAACCGATTTCAGGAGGTAGACTGGATTTGCATTTAAAGCATAGGAAAAGAGGCAGAACATCGACAATGATGCACTTGGCAACAAAGGGCGTATGAGTTTGTTCCTGAATATATTCAGGAAAAAACACATACGCCCTTTTTGGCAAACCAAGCAAGCTTGCAATGGAAATCCGAACTACTATGAAGTGTCACTTCCCCCCGGTCTAAAGGGCCACTGAGAAAAGTGTAAAATCCAGAAAGGCAAGACAGGCCATGGGGAAAAAGGAGCCTTGTTATGCTTATGGGCGGGATGTACATTGCCAACAGCCACTCTGGAGAAGTGTATGGTGTTTCCTGATACATCTGAAAAACAAAGCAACAGAATCTAGGGCATTTCCACTTATGGTCCTATAGCTTAGGGAAATTAAAATCAAAAAGACACAGCCACCCCAAAATTTACAACGGCTCTGTTTACAGGAGCCTCTTCTACAGTACAAGTTAAATATCCCAGAGAACAAATAATTGATAAAGAAGTTGCGGTACTTATGTACAACAGAATACCACTCAGCAATGAAATCTGTGTCACCAGGCCTGTACCAGCATAATGAGTGGATTGAGGCATGATGATTCTAAGTGAAATAAGTCACACAGAAAAAGAAACATCATAAGGTATCACTAATGCACGGAATGTAAACTTGGCTACACATGAACTGAATTACAAAACAGAACAGGGTCTCAAGTTTAGAAAACCAACTTATGCTTGCTTAAGGGGAAAGGTGAGTTGGGGTGCTGCATAAAACCAGAGTTTGAAATTAGCACAGATACCGTTCCATAAGCCAAATATGTAATAGACAAGACCTACCCGTTGCTCAACGAAATGGACTCAACAATGAGGTATCACCTCACACCTGTTAGAATGGGCATCATCTGAAAATCTACAAACAACAAATGCTGGAAAGGGTGTGGAGAAAAGGAACACTCTTCCACTATTGTTGGGAATATAAATTGATACAGTCACTATGGAGAACAATATGGAGTTTCTTAAGAAACTAATAATAGAATTACCATATGATACAGCAATCCCAGGACTGGACATATACTCAGACAAAACCATAAATCAAAAAGAGACATTCACCGCAATGTTCATTGCATCACTATTTACAATATCGAGGTAATGGAAGCAACCTAAATGCCCACAGACAGACGAATGCATAAAGCTGTGGTACATATATAAAATGGAATATTACTAAGCCATGAAAGGAATGAAATTGGGTCATTTGTAGAGACGTCGATGGATCTAGAGACTGTCCTACAGAGTGAAGTAAGTCAGAAAGAGAAAAACAAATCTTGTATATTCATGCATATATGTGGAACCTAGAAAAACTGTACAGATTAACCATTTTGCAAGGCATAAATAGAGCAACAGATGTAGACAACAATCGTATGGACAACAAGGGGGGAAAGCTCTTGGAGGGGTGGTGGTGGGAGGAGTTGAGAGATTGGGATTGGCATGTAAACATTTATATGTATAAAGTAGATAACCAATGAGAACCTGCTGTATAAAAATATAAAATAAAATTCAAAATTAAAAAGAAATAAAATTTAAAAAATAAAACAGAAAAAACAATTATTCCCTTCACATACATGTATTTATATGAATAAATTATTTCCATGCTTATATCTGTAAATACAAAAAAGAGGAATAAAATCTACCTTGAACCAAAAACGAAAAAGAGAAAAAAAAAAACAGAACCCACCAGTTACTCAGAGGAAAACCGTATCAGGGCACTTGCTCCAGTTGTAAACAATTCTGAAGTTGGTCAGTGGTGGGGAATCGTCTCCCATTCAGCCAGCAGCCCCCACACAACAAGCGTCCTCATTGCAAAGCTGGGGCACCGTGCCGAGGCATCTGTGAGTAAACGTGAGCTGAGCCCCAGGCCACTTGCTGCTGAACTGTTCCCACCCTTCCCAGGTAAAACACCTGAATATATACAAGGACTTGAAAGCCTAGAGGAAGGGCCATGGAGCCACACGAGTGACAGCATGCCAGCTGACTTGGTGCCTGCAGGCCAGCCAGGATGGTCCTGGCCCTGGGTGCTCTTCTGGAAGATTTCCATTTCCCTGCCTGAGATACCCGTCCTGTCCCTGCCCCCACTGCTTTTTTCCTTCCTCACCTCTGCCCAGGGAGAAATTCCAGCAGCAGGTATGGGTGACACATCCTCTTCTTTAGCAGGTGGCAGCCTGGCATCTGCTGCAGAAAGTCCAGCAGAGCCCCACTCACACTGGGCCACCCACAAAGCCGTGGCCTCTCACTCCCTCCCACCAGCCCAGCCCCGAGACTGCTGACAGGGCAGAGAAAATGGCGTCAGGCACAGCTGCAGGGGCTTTTGCTGCCTGGAGTGGTATTTATATTGATCTCAACCCAGGCACACCTGGGGAGGGCTGGCCAGCATGGTAAGGCTGCCCAGGTAGCCAATCATCACCCCTCAGGGGCTCACAGTTGCAGAAAATGGAACTTGCTGAACCGGCCAGGTCCAAGGAACAGGTGTGGGCTCCTGAGAGTCAGGATAGACAAGGGGCTGCAGCTTTGGCTTGTTTTCTAATCATTTTATCTGGCCCATGAGTGGGAGACAACTTCAAGAAAACCCTCTCCTAATGAGAGGAACCCAGGAGTCAGGGAGAGGAGGGGTGGGTGGTGGTTGGAGACAGAGGCCTGGTGCCCTGGGTGCAGTGGAAGTCTCTGGAAGACCAGGTGGAGGGAGGCCACACAGAGTGATGCCCAGGGTCACAGACCTGTCGGAGCTGCTGTTTGTTAGTTCAAGTCCTGCTCTGAGGTGCTCTGTGTCAGCTCTGAGCGACAGGTGAGCTGGGGGTGCTCTTCAATGAGGGCTATGTGCACGGTTCCTGTGTGCCCAGCCCTGCCACGGTACCTGCAAGGGTAGCTCTGTATCCTGGGAGGGGCCTGACCATGAGAGCCCCGTGGGCTGGGTTGGGGGTGGGGTACCTGCCCAGGAGAGCTCCATATCCTGGGATTGGCCTGACCACGAGAGCCCCATGGGCTGCTGGGGACCTGGTAAAGGATGTCAGGACAGTCAGTGAAGCCACCGAGGATATACCTCCAGTTGCTCCTGATTCCTACACCCTGCTGGTCATTCTACCAACCACCAGGACATGGTATTCTGTATTAGTCTTCAATGATGCCTTCTTTTGTATTCCATTAGTCCCAGAGTCACAAGAAATTTTGGCTTGTGAGTGGCAGGACTCAACATACAACTAAAACAATACTTCCGGGCCGTCTTGCCCCAAGGGTTCAAAAATTCCCACACCATCTTTGGGGAAAGCTTAGCTAACGACCGAAAAGTTCTACCTCTGGAAAAGGAAACCCTCCTGCAATATGCAGACGACATTCTGATCGCCAGCCCTACTAAGGAGGCCTCTGAACTACCAAGCCAATAAAGGATAGAAGTTGTCCAAGAAAAAGCTCAAATATCACAGACTGCGGTGACCTGCCTGGGCTTCATTCTCACACAAGGTCAGAGAAGCCCATCCCAGGAAAGGGAAGAAACCATTTGCAGCCTTACCCCTTTCTAAAACTAGAAGACAGCTTAGGGGTTCCTGGGGAGGCCAGGGTTTGCTGCTTCTGGATCCCTAACTACAGTCTACTAGCTGGGCCTCTATATGAAACACTGAAAGGAAAAGATGATGATCCTTTTGAACAGAATCCAGAAGTGGCCTTTCAAGAATGGAAAGAGCAGTCAATTCAGACCCTTGCCCTGGAACTCCCTAATTGAGCTAAACCCTTTGACCTTTCCATTCCCGGTGAAAGGTGAATCGCCATTGGAGAATTAGTGCAAAAACTGGGACCACTTGAAATGGAACAACGCAAGAATGCCATCCAGGTAGGATAAACTACAGTCACCAAGGGGCTTGGCCCACTGCCACATCTGGCCAAGATACTGGCGGTATCTAAAAACCTGGAAATCAGCAGCCCAAAAGGCCACCTCCCTCCTAAGGGAAAAGGACCCCACGTGGTGATCCTAATCACCAACCATGCCCTGAAGTTGCAGGGTTCGCTCCGTGGGCACACCGACCTCGAGTGAGGAGGCCCTCCAACTCCAACATCCAGAGAGATAACCGGAGGCAACAGGGCACCATGACGACTCATGTGAACATCACTTGACCTGGAGTTTCTCTCATAAAACAACAATAGTGTGTCCCGAAGGAGTAGACTACTGCTTGCAGGACTTCCTGCACCCGGAGGGGAGCTAATAATCTTGGCGGGGGAACCGTATATCACACTGTCACCATAGAAAAGCCTACAGACACCGTGATGATGGTGGCCAATAAGACCGGCTGGACTCCTGTTTACTTCAAAAGGCTGTTGACTCAGTGGCCATCATGGTCCTTGATCACCACTGACCCTGGACTGTCTGGGAGTTGAGCGGGCAGGGCTCTGACACCTGGTGCTGATTTTATGTTAATTCAGGGGCCTAATTGAAGAAAGAGCAGACTACTGGTCAGAGCATCTAGGCTGGCAGAAACGGTCAGCCTAAGGTGGCCGAACAAATGTGGGGCGGGGTGAAACCGGCCCCCACAGCGTCTCTGCACATCTCTTTCCTGGACCCTTAAAGGTCATTAGAATCTATAACACTTCCAATGCTGGTGCTCAGGCGGACGAGCAGGGAGGCAGGGGTCCTGGGGCCAATCAACGTCACCTGGAGGCTGCTGGGGAGAAGTTCTGACCCTCGTCCCCTGGTATGAGGGCTCCCAACTCAGCACTCAGCAGTTACAGAAGAAGGGTCTGCACCCTCAGCACTCCAAGAATGAGGAACGGGACAAAAGGCAGAGGAGGGGTTTGTCCCCAGCAAAGCCCATTAAAAATCCCTGGGAGATAAAAATAGAATCTGGGCAATAAAGTCAAGTCTGACCTTTTTTATCCTTTGTGCTTTGTCTAATTTCACGTGCTCCTAGGGTCCCGCATGCAGAGGTTCCACACCCGGCACTTCAGACCAGATTTCCTGGTGCAGAATGGCTGGGTCGACACCTCAGCTCCTGGGGCCCAGTGCAGACTCCGAGATATAGAGCCTGAGCTGCAGCCAACCCGGCCCTTGAGAGCTCCGCCCCCTCCCTCCCACTGACTCTGACAGGATCTCTACACAGCAGCCCAGCCCACAGCCCACGGGGTAGTGCATGCTCTCACCTCTCCATTCTCTGATGAAAATATAAAGTTTCCTTTGCTTGGGAACCAAACTCAGTCTCGATCTGTTGGCCCCAATGACACTGGGCAGGGGGACCCTTGTTGGGGTCCACTCTGGAGGATCAGTAACAGAAATTGAGACTATTGTAACTTCAATGAACAGATGTGTGAGCCAAACTGTAGTTAACATAGAACAGTTTATAAGGCTCGGGTAAAATAAGATGTTTCTAACACTTCCATTTGATATTTCCATCACTTTATTATAAGCAAGTTCAGTGAGAAGGTTTGTCCTATTTGTCAGGTCAATATTAGAGAAATGAAGTGATTTCTTTCCAAGGATGTACATCTAATAATCTTGGTTAAAGCTTCAATCTTGTTTTAAATGCTTTTCCATTGAAAATGATACCTCTCTTTCAGCTCCCCCATTTCTGAGAAGTATAAAATCTTATAATTTATTATTACCAAAGGGGAAAGGTGGGAGGAGGGATAAATTAACAGTTTGGAATTAACACATACACACTGCTATGTATAAAATAGATCATCAACAAGGAACTACTGTATAGCACAGGGAACTACACTCAATATTGTGCAATAACCTATAAGGGGAAATAATCGGAAAAAGAATAGATATTTTTATTGACATCATCTATCAATGACAGTTAAAGTGTAACCTAAGGGAAGCCGGTGGTGAGTGCTTCTGACCCTGAAGACTTCAGTCATCTAAAGTTTGGACTCTGCCTACTTCCCAAGGCCCTTAATGAACATATGTGTAGCCGTAGCTTAAAAAACTCCCCAGTTTGGGTTTCGGGGAGACACTGATTTTGAAAAAGCCCTGGTGTTCTCCTTACATGAATGGGACTCTTCCTACTGCTAAAACATGTCTGTCACATCCAGAGGATGGTATACCGTCTGATCGGGAAGAGTTTGGAAAAGGCATCTCATCTCCTCATCTCCTGGTGCTCGGGTTCACCCCTCCAGCGTCTTTACTAACAGTCTCCCCACTTGGAGATGTCAACACTGTCAACATCCTGTTGCGTACAGTTTGGAATTTGTCCAGAGGATGAAGCGGAAGGATGAGGAACAATGAGAGACAAGTCCTAGGTGTTCAGACAGGCACATGTCACTCTAATTTCCAATCAGGAAGATGAATTGACCAAAGGCTAGGGTTGCCCATGGAAACAGTATAGGGCTTGAGGAAATCCCACTGCTTTGTGGCCAGTTCCCATAAACACAAGTTGAACAATGGAACTCAGGGGCAGTAAAATTCACGAAACTGCAGAGTTGAAAATATCTATCACTGAAAAATGTCTTGAGGAAAGTCAGAGAAAAGGATTGGCAAGCAAGGGAGAATGGCAGGAAAGGGATTTGAGGAGGTAGAAAGGACTCGCCATTAAGCACAAGAAAAGGGGCTGAACATTTCCGACATTGCAGTTGGCCAAAAAGGCTGTATGCGTTTTTTTCTGTATATATTCAAGAAAAGGGCATACACTTTTTTAGCCAACCAAACAGGTGGGCACTGGAAATCAATACTACAAAAGATATCACTTCGCATCAGTCAGAAGAGCCATCCTCATAAAGTGTAAACGCCAGAAATGCAGGACAGGGCAAGGAGAGGAGGGAGCCCTGTGAGGCTTATAGTGGAAATGTATATTGCCAACGGCCATTCTGGAGAAGTGTATTGTGTTTACTAAAGCATCTAAAAAATGAGCTACAGAGCATAGGGCACTTGCACTCATGGGCGTATATCTTGGGAAAAACAAAAATCGAGAGGACACAGGCACCCCAATGTTTACTGCCTCTCTGTTTAAAAGATCCTCGACTAGGATATAACTTAAATGTCTCTGGAGGGAAAAAATGGATAGAGATGTGGTACTTATGTAGAGTGGAATATTACTCAGCCTGGAAATCAATGAAATATGGCCAGTTGTAACAACTCCGGAGGAGTTACGTATGATCATTCTAAGTGACATAAATATGTAGAAAACACGTGTAAGGCTGCTAAACGGGAAAGGTGGGGAGGGGTGAGGCATCATCCAGGAGGTTGAAATTAGCAAAGATACCATTCCAAATACCAAACTGATAATCAACAAGGCCTACACGGTAACTAAAAGAACTGCACTCAGCACACTCAAGTCACCGGAAAAGAATATCTATGACTGGTAAGAATCTAAAAAAGAAATTATTGATGTCTCTCTGTACGTGAATCAAGTAGATGTACAGCAGCAAGAAACAGAGCTTTGAAAATCAGCTGTAAACAACATAGTAATAAATTGAAAAAAATAAACGACAGAGAGACAGAGAAAACCTCTTACAACTTTTCCTCAGGGATGGTGATGCAACATGGATTGAACACATCTAGACCCACAGCAGGATGAGACATAAGGCTGGAAACTGTTCGCACTAAGAGAAATGTGGGGTTGGGTGAGGAAATGCACACCCTTTAAAGTAATACTACCTGGTACCCATTCAATGGGTCCCAAATCTGCAGGTTCAAGGAATCTTCCTACAGCTAAAACATGCATGGAAAACCCAGAGGACTGTACACCATGTGATCGGGAGATGTGTCTAAAATGCACCTCATTTATCCTCTCCTGGTGCTCCTGTTCATCATTCCAGCCACGTTACTTAGAATCTCCCCACTTAGAGAATCAGCACATTTAAACTTCTGTTTCACACATTTTGCAAATTGTGAGGAGGATGAACGGGAACAGGGGGAAACAATGAGAGAATAGTTGTAGGGGTTTGGACGGGCACATGTCACTCTAATTTCCCATTAAGAATAAGAATTAAAAAAAGGCTCAGCCCGCCTCACCGGAGCCAAAATAGGGCCTGAAGCAATCCTGCAGTTTTGAGGCCAGCTCACAAAAGAGCAACTTAAAAAATGGAGCTCAGGGTCACTGCAATTCACAAACCTGCAGAGTTATAAATGAAAACTAACGTCCAAAAATATGTTGAGGTAAGGCAAAGAAGAGGATCTGAATGCAAGACAGAATTGCAAGAAACAGATTTCAAGAGATAGATTGGACTCGCCTTTAAAGCACATGAAAAGTGGCAGAATTTCGACAATGATGCAGTTGGCCCAAAAGGGAGTATGTGTTATTTCCTGAATATATCCAGGAAAAAACGCATACGCACTTTATGGGCAACCAAGCAAGCAAGCAATGCAAATGTGCACAACAAAGAAGTCTCATTTCCCACCGGTCAAAAGGGCCATCCGAAAAAATTGTAAAAACCAGAAATGCAGGACAGGCCATGGAGAACAGGGAGCCTTTATACGCTGATGGACAGTGTGTGAACTGCCGAGAGCCACTCTGGAGAAGTGTATGGTGGTTCCTAAATCATCTAAAAAACAGAGCGACAGAGCATAGGGCACTTCCAATCATGGGAGTATATCTAGGGAAGTCTAAAAATCAACAAGACACAAGCACACCACAGTTTAGGGCTACTCTGTTTACAAGAACCTCAACTTCAGTACACCTTAAATATCCCAGGAAAGAGAACAATGGATAAAGAAAATGTGGTACTTATGTACAATGGAATATCTCTTCACCATGAAATCAATGTAATAAGGCTAGTAGAAGGATAAAGAGTGGATTGAGGTCCGATAATACTACTTGAAATAAGTCAAACAGAAAAAGAAACATATCATAAGATATCACTTATAGAGGGAGGATAAATATGGCTGCACAAAAAATGAATGACAAAACAGAACAGTGTCTCACATTTAGAAAACACACTTATGTCAGCTTAAGGGGAAAGGAGAGGTGGGGTGATGCATAAAACCAGAGTTTGAAATTAGCACAGATACCGTTCAATAAACCAAATAGGTATCAGACAAGATCTACACCTTGCTCAATGAACTGGCCTCAACACACCCTATACACCACAGAGAAATATATCTGAGTAATAAGAATCTTAAAACCCATGTATTGATATATCTCCATAAGGGAATCAAGTGTGCGCAGAGCGGCACAAACACAGCAGTGAAAATGAGCTAAACCCCATTATAGAAATAAATTTTAAAACCAAAACGCAGAAACAATGAAAGAGAGAAAAATTCTTACAAAATTCGCTCAGGGGCTGTGATGCAACCTGGAATGACCACATATAAACCCACAGCTGGATAAGACATAAGGCTGGACACTTGGGGCTGAAAGGATTGGAGAGCTTTGGTGAGCAACTGCCGAAAGTTTAATGCAATACTTCATGCTACTTATTCCAAGGGTCCCAACACTCCAAGTTGAAGGGAATCTTCCTACAGCTAAACCATGCATGGGAAATCCAGCAGATGGTATACCATATGATCGGGAAAGGTTTCTAAAATGCACCTCATTTTCCTCTCCTGGGGCTCCGGATCAACATTCCAGCCACTTTACTAACAACATCTCCACATGGAGAGTCAATGCCTTTAAGTTCCGGTATCGCACAGTCTGCAGTTAGTGCGGAGGATGAATGGGAATAGGGGGAACCAGTGAGAAAATAGCTGTAGCGGTTTCAATGGGCACATGTCACTCTAATTTCACATCAGGAAGAAGAATTAACCAAAGGCAGAGCAAGGCGCCCCAGAAGAAGAATAGGGCCTGAAGAAATCCTGTGGATATGAGGCAAGATCACAAAAATAAGAGCTGAAAAATGGAGCTAAGGGCCACTGCAATTGAAAAACCTGCAGAGTTATAAAGGCCAACTATTTTCCAAACGTATATTGAGGTAAGGCTATGAAGAGGAACTGAGAGCAAGGCAGAACTGCAGGAAACCGATTTCAGGAGGTAGACTGGAATTGCACTGAAAACATATGAAAAGACTCAGAACGTCGACAATGATGCACTTGGCCAAAAAGGGCGTATGCGTTCTTTCCTGAATATATTCAGGAAGAAACGCATACGCCCTTTCTGGCTAACCAAGCAAGCTCGCAAAGGAAATCTGCACTACAATGAAGTCTCACTGCCCCCCGGTCAAAGGGCCTTCTGAAAAAAGTGTAAAATCCAGAAAGGCAGGACAGGCCATGGAGAACTGGGAGCCTTGTTATGCTGATGGGCGAGATGTAAATGGCCAACAGCCACTCTGGAGAAGTGTATGGTGTTTCCTGAAACATCCAAAAAACTAAGCAACAGAGCCTAGGGCACTTCCACTTATGGTCCTATAGCTTAGGGAAATTAAAATCAAAAAGACACAGCCACCCCAAAGTTTGGGATGGCTCTGTTTACAAGAACCTCGTTTATGGTACAAGTTAAATATCGCAAAAAGCGAAAAATGGATAAAGAAGTTGTGGTACTTACGTACAATGCAATATCACTCAGCAATGAAATCTATGTCATCAGGCCCGGAGCAGCATAATGAGTGGATTCAGGTACGATGATTCTAAGTGAAATTAGTCACACAGAAAAAGAAACATCATAAGATATCACTACTACACGGAATGTAAACTTGGCTACACAGGAACTGAATTACAAAACAGAACAGGGTCAAAAATGTAGAAAACCAACTTATGCTTGCTTAAGGGGACGGGTGAGTTGGGGTGCTGCATAAAACCAGAGATTGAAATGAGCACAGATACCGTTCCATAAGCCAAATATGTAATAGACAAGAGCTACTCCTTGCTCAACGAAGTGGACTCAACACCCCATATTAAACGCCTAAGAATATACCTGACTAGTAAGAATCTACCTGAGTAGTAAGAATCTTAAAACCTATGGATTTATATGTCTCCGAAAGAGAATCAAGCGTGTGTACAGCGGCATAAACGCAGCAGTGATAGGATTGCTGAGGTTTGGTGAGCAAATGCAGACCCTTTGAAGTCATATTGCATGGTACCCATTCCATGGGTCTCAACTCTCCAGGTTTAATGGATTCTTCCTTCAGCTAAAACATGCATTTGGAACCCAGAGTATGATCCACCGTGTGATCGGGAAACGTGTTCAAATGTGTCTCAGTTTTCGTTTCCTGGTACTCGGGTGCAACATTCCAGACGCTTTACTAACACTCTCCCCACTTGGAGAGTCAGTGCCTTTAACCTCCTGTTTGGCCCAGTTTGCAATTTCTGTGGAAAATGAACAGGAATAGGGAGAACCAATGAGAGACTAGGTGGAGGTGTCCGGACGGGCAAATTTAACTCTCATTTCCCACCAGGAAGAGGAATTAACCAAAGGCTCAGCATGCCGTGCCGGAACCAAACTAGGGCCTGAAGCAATCCTGCGGTGTTGCGGCCAGCTCACAAGAAAGCGAGTTGAAGAAAGGAGCTCAGGGGCACTGTAATTCACAAACCTGCAGAGTTATAAATGACAGCTATCTTCCAAAAATATATTGAAGTAAGGCTGCCAAGAGGAGTTGAAAGCGGGGCAGAATTGCAGGAAACCGATTTCAGGAGGTAGACTGGAATTGCATGTAAAGCATAGGAAAAGAGGCAGAACGTCCACAATGATACACTTGGCCAAAAAGGGCGTATGCGTTTTTTCCTGAATATATTCAGGGAAAAACGCATACGCCCTTTTTGGCCAACCAAGCAAGCTTGCAAAGGAAATCTGCACTACAATGAAGTCTCACTGCCCCCCGGTCAAAAGGGCCATCTGAAAAAAGTGTAAAATCCAGAAAGGCAGGACAGGCCATGGAGAACTGGGAGCCTAGTTATGCTGATGGGCGGGATGTAAATTGCCAGCAGCCACTCTGGAGAAGTGTATGGTGTTTCCTGAAACATCCAAAAAACAAAGCAACAGAGCCTAGGGCACTTCCACTTATGGTCCTATAGCTTAGGGAAATTAAAATCAAAAAGACACAGCCACCCCAAAGTTTGGGACGGCTCTGTTTACAAGAACCTCGTTTACGGTACAAGTTCAATATCACAGAGAGCGAAAAATGGATAAAGAAATTGTGGTACTTACGTACAATGCAATATCACTCAGCAATGAAATCTATGTCATTAGGCCCGTAGCAGCATAATGAGTGGATTCAGGTACGATGATTCTAAGTGAAATTAGTCACACAGAAAAAGAAACATCATAAGATATCACTAATACACGGAATGAAACTTGGCTACACAAGAACTGAATTACAAAACAGAACAGGGTGTCAAATGTAGAAAACCAACTTATGCTTGCTTAAGGGGACGGGTGAGTTGGGGTGCTGCATAAAACCAGAGATTGAAATGAGCACAGATACCGTTCCATAAGCCAAATATGTAATAGACAAGAGCTACTCCTTGCTCAACGAAGTGGACTCAACACCCCGTATTAAACGCCTAAGAATATATCTGACTAGTAAGAATCTTAAAACCTATGGATTTATATGTCTCCGAAAGAGAATCAAGCGTGTGTACAGTGGCATAAACGCAGCAGTGATAGGATTGCTGAGGTTCGGTGAGCAAATGCAGACCCTTTGAAATCATACTGCATGGTACCCATTCCATGGGTCTCAACTCTCCCTGTTTAAGGGATTCTTCCTTCAGCTAAAACATGCATGTGGAACCCAGAGTATGATCCACCATGTGGTCGGAAAACGTGTTCAAATGTGTCTCAGTTTTGGTCCCCTGGTACTCGGGTGCAACATTCCAGACGCTTTACTAACACTCTCCCCACTTGGAGAGTCAGTGCCTTTAACCTCCTGTTTGGCCCAGTTAGCAATTTCTGCGGAAGATGAACAGGAATAGGGAGAACCAATGAGAGATTAGGTGGAGGTGTCCAGACGGGCCAATTTAACTCTCATTTCCCACCAGGAAGAGGAATTAACCAAAGGCTCAGCATGCCGTGCCGGAACCAAACTAGGGCCTGAAGCAATTCTGCGGTGTTGCGGCCAGCTCACAAGAAAGCGAGTTGAAGAAAGGAGCTCAGGGGCACTGTAATTCACAAACCTGCAGAGTTATAAATGACAGCTATCTTCCAAAAATATATTGAATTAGGATGCCAAGAGGAGTTGAAAGCAGGGCAGAATTGCAGGAAACCGATTTCAGGAGGTAGACAGGAATTGCATTTAAAGCATAGGAAAAGAGGCAGAACGTCCACAATGATGCACTTGGCCAAAAAGCGTGTATGCGTTTTATCCTGAATATATTCAGGAAAAAACGCATACACCCTTTTTGGCCAACCAAGCAAGCTTGCAAAGGAAATCTGCACTACAATGAAGTCTCACTTCCCCCCGGTCAAAAGGGCCATCTGAAAAAGTGTAAAATCCAGAAAGGCAGGACAGGCCATGGAGAACTGGGAGCCTTGTTATGCTGATGGGCGGTATGTCAATTGCCAAGAGCCACTTGGGAGAGGTGTATGGTGTTTCCTGAAACATCTAAAAAACAAAGCAACAGAGCCTAGGGCACTTCCACTTATGGTCCTATAGCTTAGGGAAATTAAAATCAAAAAGACACAGCCACCCCAAAGTTTGGGACGGCTCTGTTTACAAGAACCTCGTTTACGGTACAAGTTCAATATCGCAGAAAGTGAAAAATGGATAAAGAAGTTGTGGTACTTACGTACAATGCAATATCACTCAGCAATGAAATCTATGTCATCAGGCCCGTAGCAGCATAATGAGTGGATTCAGGTATGATGATTCTAACTGAAATAAGTCACACAGAAAAAGAAACATCATAAGATATCACTAATACACGGGATGTAAACTTGGCTACACAGGAACTGGATTACAAAACAGAACAGGGTCTCAAATTTAGAAAACCAACTTATGCTTGCTTAAGGGGAAAGGTGAGTTGGGGTGCTGCATCAAACCAGAGATTGAAATGAGCACAGATAAAGTTCCTTAAGCCAAATATGGAATAGACAAGAACTACTCCTTGCTCAACGAAATGGACTCAACACCCCATATTAAACGCCTAAGAATGTACCTGACTAGTAAGTATCTTAAAACCTATGGATTGCTATGTGTCTGAAAGAAAATCAAGCGTGTGTACAGGGGCATAAACGCAGCAGTGATAGGATTGGAGAGGTTCGGTGAGCAAATGAAGACCCTTTGAAGTCATATTGCATGGTACCCATTCCACGGGTCTCAACTCTCCAGGTTTAAGGGATTCTTCCTTCAGCTAAAACATGCACGTGGAACCCAGAGTATGATCAACCGTGTGATCGGGAGACGTGTTCCAATATGTCTCAGTACTCGTCCCCTGGTACTCGGGTGCAACATTCCAGACGCTTTACTAACACTCTCCCGACTTGGAGAGTCAGTGCCTTTAACCTCCTGTTTGGCCCAGTTTGCAATTTCTGCGGAAGATGAACAGGAATAGGGAGAACCAATGAGAGACTAGCTGGAGGTGTCTGGACGGGCAAATTTAACTCTCATTTCCCACCAGGAAGAGGAATTAACCAAAGGCTCAGCGAGCCGAGCCGGAACCAGATTAGGGCCTGAAGCAATCCTGCGGTGTTGCGGCCAGCTCACAAGAAAGCGAGTTGAAGAAAGGAGCTCAGGGGCACTGTAATTCACAAACCTGCAGAGTTATAAATGACAGCTATCGTCCAAAAATATACTGAAGTAAGGCTGCCAAGAGAACTTGAAAGCGGGGCAGAATTGCAGGAAACCGATTTCAGGAGGTAGACTGGAATTGCATTTAAAGCATAGGAAAAGAGGCAGAACGTCCACAATGATGCACTTGGCCAAAAAGGGCGTATGCGTTTTTTCCTGAATATATTCAGGAAAAAACGCATACGCCCTTTTTGGCCAACCAAGCAAGCTTGCAAAGGAAATCTGCACTACAATGAAGTCTGACTTCCCCCTGGTCAAAAGGGCCATCTGAAAAAAGTGTAAAATCCAGAAAGGCAGGACAGGCCATGGAGAACTGGGAGCCTTGTTATGCTGATGGGCGGGATGTAAATTGCCAACAGCCACTCCGGAGAGGTGTATGGTGTTTCCTGAAACATCTAAAAAACAAAGCAACAGAGCCTAGGGCACTTCCACTTATGGTCCTATAGCTTAGGGAAATTAAAATCAAAAAGACACAGCCACCCCAAGGTTTGGGACGGCTCTGTTTACAAGAACCTCGTTTACGGTACAAGTTCAATATCGCAGAAAGTGAAAAATGGATAAAGAAGTTGTGGTACTTACGTACAATGCAATATCACTCAGCAATGAAATCTATGTCATCAGGCCCGTAGCAGCATAATGAGTGGATTCAGGTATGATGATTCTAACTGAAATAAGTCACACAGAAAAAGAAACATCATAAGATATCACTAATACACGGGATGTAAACTTGGCTACACAGGAACTGGATTACAAAACAGAACAGGGTCTCAAATTTAGAAAACCAACTTATGCTTGCTTAAGGGGAAAGGTGAGTTGGGGTGCTGCATAAAACCAGAGATTGAAATGAGCACAGATAAAGTTCCTTAAGCCAAATATAGAATAGACAAGAACTACTCCTTGCTCAACGAAATGGACTCAACACCCCATATTAAACGCCTAAGAATGTACCTGACTAGTAAGTATCTTAAAACCTATGGATTGCTATGTCTCTGAAAGAAAATCAAGCGTGTGTACAGGGGCACAAACGCAGCAGTGATAGGATTGGAGAGGTTCGGTGAGCAAATGAAGACCCTTTGAAGTCATATTGCATGGTACCCATTCCACGGGTCTCAACTCTCCAGGTTTAAGGGATTCTTCCTTCAGCTAAAACATGCACGTGGAACCCAGAGTATGATCAACCGTGTGATCGGGAGACGTGTTCCAATATGTCTCAGTTCTCGTCCCCTGGTACTCGGGTGCAACATTCCAGACGCTTTACTAACACTCTCCCGACTTGGAGAGTCAGTGCCTTTAACCTCCTGTTTGGCCCAGTTTGCAATTTCTGCGGAAGATGAACAGGAATAGGGAGAACCAATGAGAGACTAGCTGGAGGTGTCTGGACGGGCAAATTTAACTCTCATTTCCCACCAGGAAGAGGAATTAACCAAAGGCTCAGCGTGCCGTGCCGGAACCAGATTAGGGCCTGAAGCAATCCTGCGGTGTTGCGGCCAGCTCACAAGAAAGCGAGTTGAAGAAAGGAGCTCAGGGGCACTGTAATTCACAAACCTGCAGAGTTATAAATGACAGCTATCGTCCAAAAATATACTGAAGTAAGGCTGCCAAGAGGACTTGAAAGCGGGGCAGAATTGCAGGAAACCGATTTCAGGAGGTAGACTGGAATTGCATTTAAAGCATAGGAAAAGAGGCAGAACGTCCACAATGATGCACTTGGCCAAAAAGGGCGTATGCGTTTTTTCCTGAATATATTCAGGAAAAAACACATACGCCCTTTTTGGCCAACCAAGCAAGCTTGCAAAGGAAATCTGCACTACAATGAAGTCTCACTTCCCCCCGGTCAAAAGGGCCATCTGAAAAAAGTGTAAAATCCAGAAAGGCAGGACAGGCCATGGAGAACTGGGAGCCTTGTTATGCTGATGGGCGGGATGTAAATTGCCAACAGCCACTCGGGAGAGGTGTATGGTGTTTCCTGAAACATCTAAAAAACAAAGCAACAGAGCCTAGGGCACTTCCACTTATGGTCCTATAGCTTAGGGAAATTAAAATCAAAAAGACACAGCCACCCCAAAGTTTGGGACGGCTCTGTTTACAAGAACCTCGTTTATGGTACAAGTTCAAAATCGCAGAAGGTGAAAAATGGATAAAGAAGTTGTGGTACTTACGTACAATGCAATATCACTCAGCAATGAAATCTATGTCATCAGGCCCGTAGCAGCATAATGAGTGGATTCAGGTATGATGATTCTAACTGAAATAAGTCACACAGAAAAAGAAACATCATAAGATATCACTAATACACGGGATGTAAACTTGGCTACACAGGAACTGGATTACAAAACAGAACAGGGTCTCAAATTTAGAAAACCAACTTATGCTTGCTTAAGGGGAAAGGTGAGTTGGGGTGCTGCATAAAACCAGAGATTGAAATGAGCACAGATAAAGTTCCTTAAGCCAAATATGGAATAGACAAGAACTACTCCTTGCTCAATGAAATGGACTCAACACACCATATTAAACGCCTAAGAATGTACCTGACTAGTATGTATCTTAAAACCTATGGATTGCTATGTGTCTGAAAGAAAATCAAGCGTGTGTACAGGGGCATAAACGCAGCAGTGATAGGATTGGAGAGGTTCGGTGAGCAAATGAAGACCCTTTGAAGTCATATTGCATGGTACCCATTCCACGGGTCTCAACTCTCCAGGTTTAAGGGATTCTTCCTTCAGCTAAAACATGCACGTGGAACCCAGAGTATGATCAACCGTGTGATCGGGAGACGTGTTCCAATATGTCTCAGTACTCGTCCCCTGGTACTCGGGTGCAACATTCCAGACGCTTTACTAACACTCTCCCGACTTGGAGAGTCAGTGCCTTTAACCTCCTGTTTGGCCCAGTTTGCAATTTCTGCGGAAGATGAACAGGAATAGGGAGAACCAATGAGAGACTAGCTGGAGGTGTCTGGACGGGCAAATTTAACTCTCATTTCCCACCAGGAAGAGGAATTAACCAAAGGCTCAGCGAGCCGAGCCGGAACCAGATTAGGGCCTGAAGCAATCCTGCGGTGTTGCGGCCAGCTCACAAGAAAGCGAGTTGAAGAAAGGAGCTCAGGGGCACTGTAATTCACAAACCTGCAGAGTTATAAATGACAGCTATCGTCCAAAAATATACTGAAGTAAGGCTGCCAAGAGAACTTGAAAGCGGGGCAGAATTGCAGGAAACCGATTTCAGGAGGTAGACTGGAATTGCATTTAAAGCATAGGAAAAGAGGCAGAACGTCCACAATGATGCACTTGGCCAAAAAGGGCGTATGCGTTTTTTCCTGAATATATTCAGGAAAAAACGCATACGCCCTTTTTGGCCAACCAAGCAAGCTTGCAAAGGAAATCTGCACTACAATGAAGTCTGACTTCCCCCTGGTCAAAAGGGCCATCTGAAAAAAGTGTAAAATCCAGAAAGGCAGGACAGGCCATGGAGAACTGGGAGCCTTGTTATGCTGATGGGCGGGATGTAAATTGCCAACAGCCACTCCGGAGAGGTGTATGGTGTTTCCTGAAACATCTAAAAAACAAAGCAACAGAGCCTAGGGCACTTCCACTTATGGTCCTATAGCTTAGGGAAATTAAAATCAAAAAGACACAGCCACCCCAAGGTTTGGGACGGCTCTGTTTACAAGAACCTCGTTTACGGTACAAGTTCAATATCGCAGAAAGTGAAAAATGGATAAAGAAGTTGTGGTACTTACGTACAATGCAATATCACTCAGCAATGAAATCTATGTCATCAGGCCCGTAGCAGCATAATGAGTGGATTCAGGTATGATGATTCTAACTGAAATAAGTCACACAGAAAAAGAAACATCATAAGATATCACTAATACACGGGATGTAAACTTGGCTACACAGGAACTGGATTACAAAACAGAACAGGGTCTCAAATTTAGAAAACCAACTTATGCTTGCTTAAGGGGAAAGGTGAGTTGGGGTGCTGCATAAAACCAGAGATTGAAATGAGCACAGATAAAGTTCCTTAAGCCAAATATAGAATAGACAAGAACTACTCCTTGCTCAACGAAATGGACTCAACACCCCATATTAAACGCCTAAGAATGTACCTGACTAGTAAGTATCTTAAAACCTATGGATTGCTATGTCTCTGAAAGAAAATCAAGCGTGTGTACAGGGGCACAAACGCAGCAGTGATAGGATTGGAGAGGTTCGGTGAGCAAATGAAGACCCTTTGAAGTCATATTGCATGGTACCCATTCCACGGGTCTCAACTCTCCAGGTTTAAGGGATTCTTCCTTCAGCTAAAACATGCACGTGGAACCCAGAGTATGATCAACCGTGTGATCGGGAGACGTGTTCCAATATGTCTCAGTTCTCGTCCCCTGGTACTCGGGTGCAACATTCCAGACGCTTTACTAACACTCTCCCGACTTGGAGAGTCAGTGCCTTTAACCTCCTGTTTGCCCCAGTTTGCAATTTCTGCGGAAGATGAACAGGAATAGGGAGAACCAATGAGAGACTAGCTGGAGGTGTCTGGACGGGCAAATTTAACTCTCATTTCCCACCAGGAAGAGGAATTAACCAAAGGCTCAGCGTGCCGTGCCGGAACCAGATTAGGGCCTGAAGCAATCCTGCGGTGTTGCGGCCAGCTCACAAGAAAGCGAGTTGAAGAAAGGAGCTCAGGGGCACTGTAATTCACAAACCTGCAGAGTTATAAATGACAGCTATCGTCCAAAAATATACTGAAGTAAGGCTGCCAAGAGGACTTGAAAGCGGGGCAGAATTGCAGGAAACCGATTTCAGGAGGTAGACTGGAATTGCATTTAAAGCATAGGAAAAGAGGCAGAACGTCCACAATGATGCACTTGGCCAAAAAGGGCGTATGCGTTTTTTCCTGAATATATTCAGGAAAAAACGCATACGCCCTTTTTGGCCAACCAAGCAAGCTTGCAAAGGAAATCTGCACTACAATGAAGTCTCACTTCCCCCCGGTCAAAAGGGCCATCTGAAAAAAGTGTAAAATCCAGAAAGGCAGGACAGGCCATGGAGAACTGGGAGCCTTGTTATGCTGATGGGCGGGATGTAAATTGCCAACAGCCACTCGGGAGAGGTGTATGGTGTTTCCTGAAACATCTAAAAAACAAAGCAACAGAGCCTAGGGCACTTCCACTTATGGTCCTATAGCTTAGGGAAATTAAAATCAAAAAGACACAGCCACCCCAAAGTTTGGGACGGCTCTGTTTACAAGAACCTCGTTTATGGTACAAGTTCAAAATCGCAGAAGGTGAAAAATGGATAAAGAAGTTGTGGTACTTACGTACAATGCAATATCACTCAGCAATGAAATCTATGTCATCAGGCCCGTAGCAGCATAATGAGTGGATTCAGGTATGATGATTCTAACTGAAATAAGTCACACAGAAAAAGAAACATCATAAGATATCACTAATACACGGGATGTAAACTTGGCTACACAGGAACTGGATTACAAAACAGAACAGGGTCTCAAATTTAGAAAACCAACTTATGCTTGCTTAAGGGGAAAGGTGAGTTGGGGTGCTGCATCAAACCAGAGATTGAAATGAGCACAGATAAAGTTCCTTAAGCCAAATATGGAATAGACAAGAACTACTCCTTGCTCAATGAAATGGACTCAACACACCATATTAAACGCCTAAGAATGTACCTGACTAGTATGTATCTTAAAACCTATGGATTGCTATGTGTCTGAAAGAAAATCAAGCGTGTGTACAGGGGCATAAACGCAGCAGTGATAGGATTGGAGACGTTCGGTGAGCAAATGAAGACCCTTTGAAGTCATATTGCATGGTACCCATTCCACGGGTCTCAACTCTCCAGGTTTAAGGGATTCTGCCTTCAGGTAAAACATGCACGTGGAACCCAGAGTATGATCAACCATGTGATCGGGAGACGTGTTCCAATATGTCTCAGTTCTCGTCCCCTGGTACTCGGGTGCAACATTCCAGACGCTTTACTAACACTCTCCCGACTTGGAGAGTCAGTGCCTTTAACCTCCTGTTTGGCCCAGTTTGCAATTTCTGCGGAAGATGAACAGGAATAGGGAGAACCAATGAGAGACTAGCTGGAGGTGTCTGGACGGGCAAATTTAACTCTCATTTCCCACCAGGAAGAGGAATTAACCAAAGGCTCAGCGTGCCGTGCCAGAACCAGATTAGGGCCTGAAGCAATCCTGCGGTGTTGCGGCCAGCTCACAAGAAAGCGAGTTGAAGAAAGGAGCTCAGGGGCACTGTAATTCACAAACCTGCAGAGTTATAAATGACAGCTATCGTCCAAAAATATACTGAAGTAAGGCTGCCAAGAGGACTTGAAAGCGGGGCAGAATTGCAGGAAACCGATTTCAGGAGGTAGACTGGAATTGCATTTAAAGCATAGGAAAAGAGGCAGAACGTCCACAATGATGCACTTGGCCAAAAAGGGCGTATGCGTTTTTTCCTGAATATATTCAGGAAAAAACGCATACGCCCTTTTTGGCCAACCAAGCAAGCTTGCAAAGGAAATCTGCACTACAATGAAGTCTCACTTCCCCCTGGTCAAAAGGGCCATCCGAAAAAAGTGTAAAATCCAGAAAGGCAGGACAGGCCATGGAGAACTGGGAGCCTTGTTATGCTGATGGGCGGGATGTAAATTGCCAACAGCCACTCGGGAGAGGTGTATGGTGTTTCCTGAAACATCTAAAAAACAAAGCAACAGAGCCTAGGGCACTTCCACTTATGGTCCTATAGCTTAGGGAAATTAAAATCAAAAAGACACAGCCACCCCAAGGTTTGGGACGGCTCTGTTTACAAGAACCTCGTTTACGGTACAAGTTCAATATCGCAGAAAGTGAAAAATGGATAAAGAAGTTGTGGTACTTACGTACAATGCAATATCACTCAGCAATGAAATCTATGTCATCAGGCCCGTAGCAGCATAATGAGTGGATTCAGGTATGATGATTCTAACTGAAATAAGTCACACAGAAAAAGAAACATCATAAGATATCACTAATACACGGGATGTAAACTTGGCTACACAGGAACTGGATTACAAAACAGAACAGGGTCTCAAATTTAGAAAACCAACTTATGCTTGCTTAAGGGGAAAGGTGAGTTGGGGTGCTGCATAAAACCAGAGATTGAAATGAGCACAGATAAAGTTCCTTAAGCCAAATATAGAATAGACAAGAACTACTCCTTGCTCAACGAAATGGACTCAACACCCCATATTAAACGCCTAAGAATGTACCTGACTAGTAAGTATCTTAAAACCTATGGATTGCTATGTCTCTGAAAGAAAATCAAGCGTGTGTACAGGGGCATAAACGCAGCAGTGATAGGATTGGAGAGGTTCGGTGAGCAAATGAAGACCCTTTGAAGTCATATTGCATGGTACCCATTCCACGGGTCTCAACTCTCCAGGTTTAAGGGATTCTTCCTTCAGCTAAAACATGCACGTGGAACCCAGAGTATGATCAACCGTGTGATCGGGAGACGTGTTCCAATATGTCTCAGTTCTCGTCCCCTGGTACTCGGGTGCAACATTCCAGACGCTTTACTAACACTCTCCCGACTTGGAGAGTCAGTGCCTTTAACCTCCTGTTTGGCCCAGTTTGCAATTTCTGCGGAAGATGAACAGGAATAGGGAGAACCAATGAGAGACTAGCTGGAGGTGTCTGGACGGGCAAATTTAACTCTCATTTCCCACCAGGAAGAGGAATTAACCAAAGGCTCAGCGTGCCGTGCCGGAACCAGATTAGGGCCTGAAGCAATCCTGCGGTGTTGCGGCCAGCTCACAAGAAAGCGAGTTGAAGAAAGGAGCTCAGGGGCACTGTAATTCACAAACCTGCAGAGTTATAAATGACAGCTATCGTCCAAAAATATACTGAAGTAAGGCTGCCAAGAGGACTTGAAAGCGGGGCAGAATTGCAGGAAACCGATTTCAGGAGGTAGACTGGAATTGCATTTAAAGCATAGGAAAAGAGGCAGAACGTCCACAATGATGCACTTGGCCAAAAAGGGCGTATGCGTTTTTTCCTGAATATATTCAGGAAAAAACGCATACGCCCTTTTTGGCCAACCAAGCAAGCTTGCAAAGGAAATCTGCACTACAATGAAGTCTCACTTCCCCCCGGTCAAAAGGGCCATCTGAAAAAAGTGTAAAATCCAGAAAGGCAGGACAGGCCATGGAGAACTGGGAGCCTTGTTATGCTGATGGGCGGGATGTAAATTGCCAACAGCCACTCGGGAGAGGTGTATGGTGTTTCCTGAAACATCTAAAAAACAAAGCAACAGAGCCTAGGGCACTTCCACTTATGGTCCTATAGCTTAGGGAAATTAAAATCAAAAAGACACAGCCACCCCAAAGTTTGGGACAGCTCTGTTTACAAGAACCTCGTTTATGGTACAAGTTCAAAATCGCAGAAGGTGAAAAATGGATAAAGAAGTTGTGGTACTTACGTACAATGCAATATCACTCAGCAATGAAATCTATGTCATCAGGCCCGTAGCAGCATAATGAGTGGATTCAGGTATGATGATTCTAACTGAAATAAGTCACACAGAAAAAGAAACATCATAAGATATCACTAATACACGGAATGTAAACTTGGCTACACAGGAACTGGATTACAAAACAGAACAGGGTTTCAAATTTAGAAAACCAACTTATGCTTGCTTAAGGGGAAAGGTGAGTTGGGGTGCTGCATCAAACCAGAGATTGAAATGAGCACAGATAAAGTTCCTTAAGCCAAATATGGAATAGACAAGAACTACTCCTTGCTCAACGAAATGGACTCAACACCCCATATTAAACGCCTAAGAATGTACCTGACTAGTAAGTATCTTAAAACCTATGGATTGCTATGTCTCTGAAAGAAAATCAAGCGTGTGTACAGGGGCATAAACGCAGCAGTGATAGGATTGGAGAGGTTCGGTGAGCAAATGAAGACCCTTTGAAGTCATATTGCATGGTACCCATTCCACGGGTCTCAACTCTCCAGGTTTAAGGGATTCTGCCTTCAGGTAAAACATGCACGTGGAACCCAGAGTATGATCAACCGTGTGATCGGGAGACGTGTTCCAATATGTCTCAGTTCTCGTCCCCTGGTACTCGGGTGCAACATTCCACACACTTTTCTAACACTCTCCCGACTTGGAGAGTCAGTGCCTTTAACCTCCTGTTTGGCCAATTTGCAATTTCTGAGGAAGGTGAACAGGAATAGGGAGAACCAATGAGAGACTAGGTGGAGGTGTCTGGACGGGCAAATTTAACTCTCATTTCCCACCAGGAAGAGGAATTAACCAAAGGCTCAGCGTGCCGTGCCGGAACCAGATTAGGGCCTGAAGCAATCCTGCGGTGTTGCGGCCAGCTCACAAGAAAGCGAGTTGAAGAAAGGAGCTCAGGGGCACTGTAATTCACAAACCTGCAGAGTTATAAATGACAGCTATCGTCCAAAAATATACTGAAGTAAGGCTGCCAAGAGGACTTGAAAGCGGGGCAGAATTGCAGGAAACCGATTTCAGGAGGTAGACTGGAATTGCATTTAAAGCATAGGAAAAGAGGCAGAACGTCCACAATGATGCACTTGGCCAAAAAGGGCGTATGCGTTTTTTCCTGAATATATTCAGGAAAAAACGCATACGCCCTTTTTGGCCAACCAAGCAAGCTTGCAAAGGAAATCTGCACTACAATGAAGTCTCACTTCCCCCCGGTCAAAAGGGCCATCTGAAAAAAGTGTAAAATCCAGAAAGGCAGGACAGGCCATGGGGAACTGGGAGCCTTGTTATGCTGATGGGCGGGATGTAAATTGCCAACAGCCACTCGGGAGAGGTGTATGGTGTTTCCTGAAACATCTAAAAAACAAAGCAACAGAGCCTAGGGCACTTCCACTTATGGTCCTATAGCTTAGGGAAATTAAAATCAAAAAGACACAGCCACCCCAAATTTTGGGACAGCTCTGTTTACAAGAACCTCGTTTACGGTACAAGTTCAATATCGCAGAAAGTGAAAAATGGATAAAGAAGTTGTGGTACTTACGTACAATGCAATATCACTCAGCAATGAAATCTATGTCATCAGGCCCGTAGCAGCATAATGAGTGGATTCAGGTATGATGATTCTAACTGAAATAAGTCACACAGAAAAAGAAACATCATAAGATATCACTAATACACGGAATGTAAACTTGGCTACACAGGAACTGGATTACAAAACAGAACAGGGTCTCAAATTTAGACAACCAACTTATGCTTGCTTAAGGGGAAAGGTGAGTTGGGGTGCTGCATCAAACCAGAGATTGAAATGAGCACAGATAAAGTTCCTTAAGCCAAATATGGAATAGACAAGAACTACTCCTTGCTCAACGAAATGGACTCAACACCCCATATTAAACGCCTAAGAATGTACCTGACTAGTAAGTATCTTAAAACCTATGGATTGCTATGTCTCTGAAAGAAAATCAAGCGTGTGTACAGGGGCATAAACGCAGCAGTGATAGGATTGGAGAGGTACGGTGAGCAAATGAAGACCCTTTGAAGTCATATTGCATGGTACCCATTCCACGGGTCTCAACTCTCCAGGTTTAAGGGATTCTTCCTTCAGCTAAAACATGCACGTGGAACCCAGAGTATGATCAACTGTGTGATCGGGAGACGTGTTCCAATATGTCTCAGTTCTCGTCCCCTGGTACTCGGGTGCAACATTCCAGACGCTTTACTAACACTCTCCCGACTTGGAGAGTCAGTGCCTTTAACCTCCTGTTTGGCCCAGTTTGCAATTTCTGCGGAAGATGAACAGGAATAGGGAGAACCAATGAGAGACTAGCTGGAGGTGTCTGGACGGGCAAATTTAACTCTCATTTCCCACCAGGAAGAGGAATTAACCAAAGGCTCAGCGTGCCGTGCCGGAACCAGATTAGGGCCTGAAGCAATCCTGCGGTGTTGCGGCCAGCTCACAAGAAAGCGAGTTGAAGAAAGGAGCTCAGGGGCACTGTAATTCACAAACCTGCAGAGTTATAAATGACAGCTATCGTCCAAAAATATACTGAAGTAAGGCTGCCAAGAGGACTTGAAAGCGGGGCAGAATTGCAGGAAACCGATTTCAGGAGGTAGACTGGAATTGCATTTAAAGCATAGGAAAAGAGGCAGAACGTCCACAATGATGCGCTTGGCCAAAAAGGGCGTATGCGTTTTTTCCTGAATATATTCAGGAAAAAACGCATACGCCCTATTTGGCCAACCAAGCAAGCTTGCAAAGGAAATCTGCACTACAATGAAGTCTCACTTCCCCCCGGTCAAAAGGGCCATCTGAAAAAGTGTAAAATCCAGAAAGGCAGGACAGGCCATGGAGAACTGGGAGCCTTGTTATGCTGATGGGCGGGATGTCAATTGCCAAGAGCCACTCGGGAGAGGTGTATGGTGTTTCCTGAAACATCTAAAAAACAAAGCAACAGAGCCTAGGGCACTTCCACTTATGGTCCTATAGCTTAGGGAAATTAAAATCAAAAAGACACAGCCACCCCAAAGTTTGGGACGGCTCTGTTTACAAGAACCTCGTTTACGGTACAAGTTCAATATCGCAGAAAGTGAAAAATGGATAAAGAAGTTGTGGTACTTACGTACAATGCAATATCACTCAGCAATGAAATCTATGTCATCAGGCCCGTAGCAGCATAATGAGTGGATTCAGGTATGATGATTCTAACTGAAATAAGTCACACAGAAAAAGAAACATCATAAGATATCACTAATACACGGGATGTAAACTTGGCTACACAGGAACTGGATTACAAAACAGAACAGGGTCTCAAATTTAGAAAACCAACTTATGCTTGCTTAAGGGGAAAGGTGAGTTGGGGTGCTGCATAAAACCATAGATTTAAATGAACACAGATAAAGTTCCTTAAGCCAAATATAGAATAGAGAAGAACTACTCCTTGCTCAACGAAATGGATTCAACACCCCATATTAAACGCCTAAGAATGTACCTGACTAGTAAGTATATTAAAACCTATGGATTGCTATGTCTCTGAAAGAAAATCAAGCATGTGTACAGGGGCATAAACGCAGCAGTGATAGGATTGGAGAGGTTCGGTGAGCAAATGAAGACCCTTTGAAGTCATATTGCATGGTACCCATTCCACGGGTCTCAACTCTCCAGGTTTAAGGGATTCTTCCTTCAGCTAAAACATGCACGTGGAACCCAGAGTATGATCAACCGTGTGATCGGGAGACGTGTTCCAATATGTCTCAGTTCTCGTCCCCTGGTACTCGGGTGCAACATTCCAGACGCTTTACTAACACTCTCCCGACTTGGAGAGTCAGTGCCTTTAACCTCCTGTTTGGCCCAGTTTGCAATTTCTGCGGAAGATGTACAGGAATAGGGAGAACCAATGAGAGACTAGCTGGAGGTGTCTGGACGGGCAAATTTAACTCTCATTTCCCACCAGGAAGAGGAATTAACCAAAGGCTCAGCGTGCCGTGCCAGAACCAGATTAGGGCCTGAAGCAATCCTGCAGTGTTGCGGCCAGCTCACAAGAAAGCGAGTTGAAGAAAGGAGCTCAGGGGCACTGTAATTCACAAACCTGCAGAGTTATAAATGACAGCTATCGTCCAAAAATATACTGAAGTAAGGCTGCCAAGAGGACTTGAAAGCGGGGCAGAATTGCAGGAAACCGATTTCAGGAGGTAGACTGGAATTGCATTTAAAGCATAGGAAAAGAGGCAGAACGTCCACAGTAATGCACTTGGCCAAAAAGGGCGTATGCGTTTTTTCCTGAATATATTCAGGAAAAAACGCATACGCCCTTTTTGGCCAACCAAGCAAGCTTGCAAAGGAAATCTGCACTACAATGAAGTCTCACTTCCCCCCGGTCAAAAGGGCCATCTGAAAAAAGTGTAAAATCCAGAAAGGCAGGACAGGCCATGGAGAACTGGGAGCCTTGTTATGCTGATGGGCGGGATGTAAATTGCCAAGAGCCACTCTTGAGAGGTGTATGGTGTTTCCTGAAACATCTAAAAAACAAAGCAACAGAGCCTAGGGCACTTCCACTTATGGTCCTATAGCTTAGGGAAATTAAAATCAAAAAGACACAGCCACCCCAAAGTTTGGGACAGCTCTGTTTACAAGAACCTCGTTTATGGTACAAGTTCAAAATCGCAGAAGGTGAAAAATGGATAAAGAAGTTGTGGTACTTACGTACAATGCAATATCACTCAGCAATGAAATCTATGTCATCAGGCCCGTAGCAGCATAATGAGTGGATTCAGGTATGATGATTCTAACTGAAATAAGTCACACAGAAAAAGAAACATCATAAGATATCACTAATACACGGAATGTAAACTTGGCTACACAGGAACTGGATTACAAAACAGAACAGGGTTTCAAATTTAGAAAACCAACTTATGCTTGCTTAAGGGGAAAGGTGAGTTGGGGTGCTGCATCAAACCAGAGATTGAAATGAGCACAGATAAAGTTCCTTAAGCCAAATATGGAATAGACAAGAACTACTCCTTGCTCAACGAAATGGACTCAACACCCCATATTAAACGCCTAAGAATGTACCTGACTAGTAAGTATCTTAAAACCTATGGATTGCTATGTCTCTGAAAGAAAATCAAGCGTGTGTACAGGGGCATAAACGCAGCAGTGATAGGATTGGAGAGGTTCGGTGAGCAAATGAAGACCCTTTGAAGTCATATTGCATGGTACCCATTCCACGGGTCTCAACTCTCCAGGTTTAAGGGATTCTGCCTTCAGGTAAAACATGCACGTGGAACCCAGAGTATGATCAACCGTGTGATCGGGAGACGTGTTCCAATATGTCTCAGTTCTCGTCCCCTGGTACTCGGGTGCAACATTCCACACACTTTTCTAACACTCTCCCGACTTGGAGAGTCAGTGCCTTTAACCTCCTGTTTGGCCAATTTGCAATTTCTGAGGAAGGTGAACAGGAATAGGGAGAACCAATGAGAGACTAGCTGGAGGTGTCTGGACGGGCAAATTTAACTCTCATTTCCCACCAGGAAGAGGAATTAACCAAAGGCTCAGCGTGCCGTGCCGGAACCAGATTAGGGCCTGAAGCAATCCTGCGGTGTTGCGGCCAGCTCACAAGAAAGCGAGTTGAAGAAAGGAGCTCAGGGGCACTGTAATTCACAAACCTGCAGAGTTATAAATGACAGCTATCGTCCAAAAATATACTGAAGTAAGGCTGCCAAGAGGACTTGAAAGCGGGGCAGAATTGCAGGAAACCGATTTCAGGAGGTAGACTGGAATTGCATTTATAGCATAGGAAAAGAGGCAGAACGTCCACAATGATGCGCTTGGCCAAAAAGGGCGTATGCGTTTTTTCCTGAATATATTCAGGAAAAAACGCATACGCCCTTTTTGGCCAACCAAGCAAGCTTGCAAAGGAAATCTGCACTACAATGAAGTCTCACTTCCCCCCGGTCAAAAGGGCCATCTGAAAAAAGTGTAAAATCCAGAAAGGCAGGAAAGGCCATGGAGAACTGGGAGCCTTGTTATGCTGATGGGTGGGATGTAAATTGCCAACAGCCACTCGGGAGAGGTGTATGGTGTTTCCTGAAACATCTAAAATACAAAGCAACAGAGCCTAGGGCACTTCCACTTATGGTCCTATAGCTTAGGGAAATTAAAATAAAAAAGACACAGCCACCCCAAAGTTTGGGACGGCTCTGTTTACAAGAACCTCGTTTACGGTACAAGTTCAATATCGCAGAAAGTGAAAAATGGATAAAGAAGTTGTGGTACTTACGTACAATGCAATATCACTCAGCAATGAAATCTATGTCATCAGGCCCGTAGCAGCATAATGAGTGGATTCAGGTATGATGATTCTAACTGAAATAAGTCACACAGAAAAAGAAACATCATAAGATATCACTAATACACGGAATGTAAACTTGGCTACCCAGGAACTGGATTACAAAACAGAACAGGGTCTCAAATTTAGAAAATCAACTTACGCTTGCTTAAGGGGAAAGGTGAGTTGGGGTGCTGCATCAAACCAGAGATTGAAATGAGCACAGATAAAGTTCCTTAAGCCAAATATGGAATAGACAAGAACTACTCCTTGCTCAACGAAATGGACTCAACACCCCATATTAAACGCCTAAGAATGTACCTGACTAGTAAGTATCTTAAAACCTATGGATTGCTATGTTTCTGAAAGAAAATCAAGCGTGTGTACAGGGGCATAAACGCAGCAGTGATAGGATTGGAGAGGTTCGGTGAGCAAATGAAGACCCTTTGAAGTCATATTGCATGGTACCCATTCCACGGGTCTCAACTCTCCAGGTTTAAGGGATTCTTCCTTCAGGTAAAACATGCACGTGGAACCCAGAGTATGATCAACCGTGTGATCGGGAGACGTGTTCCAATATGTCTCAGTTCTCGTCCCCTGCTACTCGGGTGCAACATTCCAGACGCTTTACTAACACTCTCCCGACTTGGAGAGTCAGTGCCTTTAACCTCCTGTTTGGCCCAGTTTGCAATTTCTGCGGAAGATGAACAGGAATAGGGAGAACCAATGAGAGACTAGCTGGAGGTGTCTGGACGGGCAAATTTAACTCTCATTTCCCACCAGGAAGAGGAATTAACCAAAGGCTCAGCGTGCCGTGCCGGAACCAGATTAGGGCCTGAAGCAATCCTGCGGTGTTGCGGCCAGCTCACAAGAAAGCGAGTTGAAGAAAGGAGCTCAGGGGCACTGTAATTCACAAACCTGCAGAGTTATAAATGACAGCTATCGTCCAAAAATATACTGAAGTAAGGCTGCCAAGAGGACTTGAAAGCGGGGCAGAATTGCAGGAAACCGATTTCAGGAGGTAGACTGGAATTGCATTTAAAGCATAGGAAAAGAGGCAGAACGTCCACAATGATGCACTTGGCCAAAAAGGGCGTATGCGTTTTTTCCTGAATATATTCAGGAAAAAACGCATACGCCCTTTTTGGCCAACCAAGCAAGCTTGCAAAGGAAATCTGCACTACAATGAAGTCTCACTTCCCCCCGGTCAAAAGGGCCATCTGAAAAAAGTGTAAAATCCAGAAAGGCAGGACAGGCCATGGAGAACTGGGAGCCTTGTTATGCTGATGGGCGGGATGTAAATTGCCAAGAGCCACTCGGGAGAGGTGTATGGTGTTTCCTGAAACATCTAAAAAACAAAGCAACAGAGCCTAGGGCACTTCCACTTATGATCCTATAGCTTAGGGAAATTAAAATCAAAAAGACACAGCCACCCCAAAGTTTGGGACGGCTCTGTTTACAAGAACCTCGTTTACGGTACAAGTTCAATATCGCAGAAAGTGAAAAATGGATAAAGAAGTTGTGGTACTTACGTACAATGCAATATCACTCAGCAATGAAATCTATGTCATCAGGCCCGTAGCAGCATAATGAGTGGATTCACGTATGATGATTCTAACTGAAATAAGTCACACAGAAAAAGAAACATCATAAGATATCACTAATACACGGAATGTAAACTTGGCTACACAGGAACTGGATTACAAAACAGAACAGGGTCTCAAATTTAGAAAATCAACTTATGCTTGCTTAAGGGGAAAGGTGAGTTGGGGTGCTGCATCAAACCAGAGATTGAAATGAGCACAGATAAAGTTCCTTAAGCCAAATATGGAATAGACAAGAACTACTCCTTGCTCAACGAAATGGACTCAACACCCCATATTAAACGCCTAAGAATGTACCTGACTAGTAAGTATCTTAAAACCTATGGATTGCTATGTTTCTGAAAGAAAATCAAGCGTGTGTACAGGGGCATAAACGCAGCAGTGATAGGATTGGAGAGGTTCGGTGAGCAAATGAAGACCCTTTGAAGTCATATTGCATGGTACCCATTCCACGGGTCTCAACTCTCCAGGTTTAAGGGATTCTTCCTTCAGGTAAAACATGCACGTGGAACCCAGAGTATGATCAACCGTGTGATCGGGAGACGTGTTCCAATATGTCTCAGTTCTCGTCCCCTGGTACTCGGGTGCAACATTCCAGACGCTTTACTAACACTCTCCCGACTTGGAGAGTCAGTGCCTTTAACCTCCTGTTTGGCCCAGTTTGCAATTTCTGCGGAAGATGAACAGGAATAGGGAGAACCAATGAGAGACTAGCTGGAGGTGTCTGGACGGGCAAATTTAACTCTCATTTCCCACCAGGAAGAGGAATTAACCAAAGGCTCAGCGTGCCGTGCCGGAACCAGATTAGGGCCTGAAGCAATCCTGCGGTGTTGCGGCCAGCTCACAAGAAAGCGAGTTGAAGAAAGGAGCTCAGGGGCACTGTAATTCACAAACCTGCAGAGTTATAAATGACAGCTATCGTCCAAAAATATACTGAAGTAAGGCTGCCAAGAGGACTTGAAAGCGGGGCAGAATTGCAGGAAACCGATTTCAGGAGGTAGACTGGAATTGCATTTAAAGCATAGGAAAAGAGGCAGAACGTCCACAATGATGCACTTGGCCAAAAAGGGCGTATGCGTTTTTTCCTGAATATATTCAGGAAAAAACGCATACGCCCTTTTTGGCCAACCAAGCAAGCTTGCAAAGGAAATCTGCACTACAATGAAGTCTCACTTCCCCCCGGTCAAAAGGGCCATCTGAAAAAAGTGTAAAATCCAGAAAGGCAGGACAGGCCATGGAGAACTGGGAGCCTTGTTATGCTGATGGGCGGGATGTAAATTGCCAAGAGCCACTCGGGAGAGGTGTATGGTGTTTCCTGAAACATCTAAAAAACAAAGCAACAGAGCCTAGGGCACTTCCACTTATGGTCCTATAGCTTAGGGAAATTAAAATCAAAAAGACACAGCCACCCCAAAGTTTGGGACGGCTCTGTTTACAAGAACCTCGTTTACGGTACAAGTTCAATATCGCAGAAAGTGAAAAATGGATAAAGAAGTTGTGGTACTTACGTACAATGCAATATCACTCAGCAATGAAATCTATGTCATCAGGCCCGTAGCAGCATAATGAGTGGATTCAGGTATGATGATTCTAACTGAAATAAGTCACACAGAAAAAGAAACATCATAAGATATCACTAATACACGGAATGTAAACTTGGCTACCCAGGAACTGGATTACAAAACAGAACAGGGTCTCAAATTTAGAAAATCAACTTATGCTTGCTTAAGGGGAAAGGTGAGTTGGGGTGCTGCATCAAACCAGAGATTGAAATGAGCACAGATAAAGTTCCTTAAGCCAAATATGGAATAGACAAGAACTACTCCTTGCTCAACGAAATGGACTCAACACCCCATATTAAACGCCTAAGAATGTACCTGACTAGTAAGTATCTTAAAACCTATGGATTGCTATGTTTCTGAAAGAAAATCAAGCGTGTGTACAGGGGCATAAACGCAGCAGTGATAGGATTGGAGAGGTTCGGTGAGCAAATGAAGACCCTTTGAAGTCATATTGCATGGTACCCATTCCACGGGTCTCAACTCTCCAGGTTTAAGGGATTCTTCCTTCAGCTAAAACATGCACGTGGAACCCAGAGTATGATCAACCGTGTGATCGGGAGACGTGTTCCAATATGTCTCAGTTCTCGTCCCCTGCTACTCGGGTGCAACATTCCAGACGCTTTACTAACACTCTCCCGACTTGGAGAGTCAGTGCCTTTAACCTCCTGTTTGGCCCAGTTTGCAATTTCTGCGGAAGATGAACAGGAATAGGGAGAACCAATGAGAGACTAGCTGGAGGTGTCTGGACGGGCAAATTTAACTCTCATTTCCCACCAGGAAGAGGAATTAACCAAAGGCTCAGCGTGCCGTGCCGGAACCAGATTAGGGCCTGAAGCAATCCTGCGGTGTTGCGGCCAGCTCACAAGAAAGCGAGTTGAAGAAAGGAGCTCAGGGGCACTGTAATTCACAAACCTGCAGAGTTATAAATGACAGCTATCGTCCAAAAATATACTGAAGTAAGGCTGCCAAGAGGACTTGAAAGCGGGGCAGAATTGCAGGAAACCGATTTCAGGAGGTAGACTGGAATTGCATTTAAAGCATAGGAAAAGAGGCAGAACGTCCACAATGATGCACTTGGCCAAAAAGGGCGTATGCGTTTTTTCCTGAATATATTCAGGAAAAAACGCATACGCCCTTTTTGGCCAACCAAGCAAGCTTGCAAAGGAAATCTGCACTACAATGAAGTCTCACTTCCCCCCGGTCAAAAGGGCCATCTGAAAAAAGTGTAAAATCCAGAAAGGCAGGACAGGCCATGGAGAACTGGGAGCCTTGTTATGCTGATGGGCGGGATGTAAATTGCCAAGAGCCACTCGGGAGAGGTGTATGGTGTTTCCTGAAACATCTAAAAAACAAAGCAACAGAGCCTAGGGCACTTCCACTTATGGTCCTATAGCTTAGGGAAATTAAAATCAAAAAGACACAGCCACCCCAAAGTTTGGGACGGCTCTGTTTACAAGAACCTCGTTTACGGTACAAGTTCAATATCGCAGAAAGTGAAAAATGGATAAAGAAGTTGTGGTACTTACGTACAATGCAATATCACTCAGCAATGAAATCTATGTCATCAGGCCCGTAGCAGCATAATGAGTGGATTCACGTATGATGATTCTAACTGAAATAAGTCACACAGAAAAAGAAACATCATAAGATATCACTAATACACGGGATGTAAACTTGGCTACACAGGAACTGGATTACAAAACAGAACAGGGTCTCAAATTTAGAAAACCAACTTATGCTTGCTTAAGGGGAAAGGTGAGTTGGGGTGCTGCATAAAACCAGAGATTGAAATGAGCACAGATAAAGTTCCTTAAGCCAAATATAGAATAGACAAGAACTACTCCTTGCTCAACGAAATGGACTCAACACCCCATATTAAACGCCTAAGAATGTACCTGACTAGTAAGTATCTTAAAACCTATGGATTGCTATGTCTCTGAAAGAAAATCAAGCGTGTGTACAGGGGCATAAACGCAGCAGTGATAGGATTGGAGAGGTTCGGTGAGCAAATGAAGACCCTTTGAAGTCATATTGCATGGTACCCATTCCACGGGTCTCAACTCTCCAGGTTTAAGGGATTCTTCCTTCAGCTAAAACATGCACGTGGAACCCAGAGTATGATCAACCGTGTGATCGGGAGACGTGTTCCAATATGTCTCAGTTCTCGTCCCCTGGTACTCGGGTGCAACATTCCAGACGCTTTACTAACACTCTCCCGACTTGGAGAGTCAGTGCCTTTAACCTCCTGTTTGGCCCAGTTTGCAATTTCTGCGGAAGATGAACAGGAAAAGGGAGAACCAATGAGAGACTAGCTAGAGGTGTCTGGACGGGCAAATTTAACTCTCATTTCCCACCAGGAAGAGGAATTAACCAAAGGCTCAGCGTGCCGAGCCGGAACCAGATTAGGGCCTGAAGCAATCCTGCGGTGTTGCGGCCAGCTCACAAGAAAGCGAGTTGAAGAAAGGAGCTCAGGGGCACTGTAATTCACAAACCTGCAGAGTTATAAATGACAGCTATCGTCCAAAAATATACTGAAGTAAGGCTGCCAAGAGGACTTGAAAGCGGGGCAGAATTGCAGGAAACCGATTTCAGGAGGTAGACTGGAATTGCATTTAAAGCATAGGAAAAGAGGCAGAACGTCCACAATGATGCACTTGGCCAAAAAGGGCGTATGCGTTTTTTCCTGAATATATTCAGGAAAAAACGCATACGCCCTTTTTGGCCAACCAAGCAAGCTTGCAAAGGAAATCTGCACTACAATGAAGTCTCACTTCCCCCCGGTCAAAAGGGCCATCTGAAAAAAGTGTAAAATCCAGAAAGGCAGGACAGGCCATGGAGAACTGGGAGCCTTGTTATGCTGATGGGCGGGATGTAAATTGCCAACAGCCACTCGGGAGAGGTGTATGGTGTTTCCTGAAACATCTAAAAAACAAAGCAACAGAGCCTAGGGCACTTCCACTTATGGTCCTATAGCTTAGGGAAATTAAAATCAAAAAGACACAGCCACCCCAAAGTTTGGGACGGCTCTGTTTACAAGAACCTCGTTTATGGTACAAGTTCAATATCGCAGAAAGTGAAAAATGGATAAAGAAGTTGTGGTACTTACGTACAATGCAATATCACTCAGCAATGAAATCTATGTCATCAGGCCCGTAGCAGCATAATGAGTGGATTCAGGTATGATGATTCTAACTGAAATAAGTCACACAGAAAAAGAAACATCATAAGATATCACTAATACACGGGATGTAAACTTGGCTACACAGGAACTGGATTACAAAACAGAACAGGGTCTCAAATTTAGAAAACCAACTTATGCTTGCTTAAGGGGAAAGGTGAGTTGGGGTGCTGCATCAAACCAGAGATTGAAATGAGCACAGATAAAGTTCCTTAAGCCAAATATGGAATAGACAAGAACTACTCCTTGCTCAACGAAATGGACTCAACACCCCATATTAAACGCCTAAGAATGTACCTGACTAGTAAGTATCTTAAAACCTATGGATTGCTATGTCTCTGAAAGAAAATCAAGCGTGTGTACAGGGGCATAAACGCAGCAGTGATAGGATTGGAGAGGTTCGGTGAGCAAATGAAGACCCTTTGAAGTCATATTGCATGGTACCCATTCCACGGGTCTCAACTCTCCAGGTTTAAGGGATTCTTCCTTCAGCTAAAACATGCACGTGGAACCCAGAGTATGATCAACCGTGTGATCGGGAGACGTGTTCCAATATGTCTCAGTTCTCGTCCCCTGGTACTCGGGTGCAACATTCCACATGCTTTACTAACACTCTCCCGACTTGGAGAGTCAGTGCCTTTAACCTCCTGTTTGGCCCAGTTTGCAATTTCTGCGGAAGATGAACAGGAATAGGGAGAACCAATGAGAGACTAGCTGGAGGTGTCTGGACGGGCAAATTTAACTCTCATTTCCCACCAGGAAGAGGAATTAACCAAAGGCTCAGCGTGCCGTGCCGGAACCAGATTAGGGCCTGAAGCAATCCTGCGGTGTTGCGGCCAGCTCACAAGAAAGCGAGTTGAAGAAAGGAGCTCAGGGGCACTGTAATTCACAAACCTGCAGAGTTATAAATGACAGCTATCTTCCAAAAATATATTGAATTAGGATGCCAAGAGGAGTTGAAAGCAGGGCAGAATTGCAGGAAACCGATTTCAGGAGGTAGACTGGAATTGCATGTAAAGCATAGGAAAAGAGGCAGAACGTCCACAATGATGCACTTGGCCAAAAAGGGCGTATGCGTTTTTTCCTGAATATATTCAAGAAAAAACGCATACGCCCTTTTTGGCCAAACAAGCAAGCTTGCAAAGGAAATCTGCACTACAATGAAGTCTCACTTCCCCCCGGTCAAAAGGGCCATCTGAAAAAAGTGTAAAATCCAGAAAGGCAGGACAGGCCATGGAGAACTGGGAGCCTTGTTATGCTGATGGGCGGGATGTAAATTGCCAAGAGCCACTCTGGAGAAGTGTATGGTGTTTCCTGAAATACCTAAAAAACAAAGCAACAGAGCCTAGGGCACTTCCACTTATGGTCCTATAGCTTAGGGAAATTAAAATCAAAAAGACACAGCCACCGCAAAGTTTGGGACGGCTCTGTTTACAAGAACCTCGTTTACGGTACAAGTTCAATACCACAGAAAGTGGAAAATGGATAAAGAAGTTGTGGTACTTACGTACAATGCAATATCACTCAGCAATGAAATCTATGTCATCAGGCCCGTACCAGCATAATGAGTGGATTCAGGTATGATGATTCTAACTGAAATAAGTAACACAGAAAAAGAAACATCATAAGATATCACTAATACACGGAATGTAAACTTGGCTACACAGGAACTGGATTACAAAACAGAACAGGGTCTCAAATTTAGAAAACCAACTTATGCTTGCTTAAGGGGAAAGGTGAGTTGGGGTGCTGCATCAAACCAGAGATTGAAATGAGCACAGATAAAGTTCCTTAAGCCAAATATGGAATAGACAAGAGCTACTCCTTGCTCAACAAAGTGGACTCAACACCCCATATTAAACGCCTAAGAATGTACCTGACTAGTAAGTATCTTAAAACCTATGGATTGCTATGTCTCTGAAAGAAAATCAAGCGTGTGTACAGGGGCATAAACGCAGCAGTGATAGGATTGGAGAGGTTCGGTGAGCAAATGAAGACCCTTTGAAGTCATATTGCATGGTACCCATTCCACGGGTCTCAACTCTCCAGGTTTAAGGGATTCTTCCTTCAGCTTAAACATGCATGTGGAACCCAGAGTATGATCAACCGTGTGATCGGGAGACGTGTTCCAATATGTCTCAGTTCTCGTCCCCTGGTACTCGGGTGCAACATTCCAGACGCTTTACTAACACTCTCCCGACTTGGAGAGTCAGTGCCTTTAACCTCCTGTTTGGCCCAGTTTGCAATTTCTGCGGAAGATGAACAGGAATAGGGAGAACCAATGAGAGACTAGCTGGAGGTGTCTGGACGGGCAAATTTAACTCTCATTTCCCACCAGGAAGAGGAATTAACCAAAGGCTCAGCGTGCCGTGCCGGAACCAGATTAGGGCCTGAAGCAATCCTGCGGTGTTGCGGCCAGCTCACAAGAAAGCGAGTTGAAGAAAGGAGCTCAGGGGCACTGTAATTCACAAACCTGCAGAGTTATAAATGACAGCTATCGTCCAAAAATATACTGAAGTAAGGCTGCCAAGAGGACTTGAAAGCGGGGCAGAATTGCAGGAAACCGATTTCAGGAGGTAGACTGGAATTGCATTTAAAGCATAGGAAAAGAGGCAGAACGTCCACAATGATGCACTTGGCCAAAAAGGGCGTATGCGTTTTTTCCTGAATATATTCAGGAAAAAAACGCATACGCCCTTTTTGGCCAACCAAGCAAGCTTGCAAAGGAAATCTGCACTACAATGAAGTCTCACTTCCCCCCGGTCAAAAGGGCCATCTGAAAAAAGTGTAAAATCCAGAAAGGCAGGACAGGCCATGGAGAACTGGGAGCCTTGTTATGCTGATGGGCGGGATGTAAATTGCCAACAGCCACTCGGGAGAGGTGTATGGTGTTTCCTGAAACATCTAAAAAACAAAGCAACAGAGCCTAGGGCACTTCCACTTATGGTCCTATAGCTTAGGGAAATTAAAATCAAAAAGACACAGCCACCCCAAAGTTTGGGACGGCTCTGTTTACAAGAACCTCGTTTACGGTACAAGTTCAATATCGCAGAAAGTGAAAAATGGATAAAGAAGTTGTGGTACTTACGTACAATGCAATATCACTCAGCAATGAAATCTATGTCATCAGGCCCGTAGCAGCATAATGAGTGGATTCAGGTATGATGATTCTAACTGAAATAAGTCACACAGAAAAAGAAACATCATAAGATATCACTAATACACGTGATGTAAACTTGGCTACACAGGAACTGGATTACAAAACAGAACAGTGTCTCAAATTTAGAAAACCAACTTATGCTTGCTTAAGGGGAAAGGTGAGTTGGGGTGCTGCATAAAACCAGAGATTGAAATGAGCACAGATAAAGTTCCTTAAGCCAAATATGGAATAGACAAGAACTACTCCTTGCTCAACGAAATGGACACAACACCCCATATTAAACGCCTAAGAATGTACCTGACTAGTAAGTATCTTAAAACCTATGGATTGCTATGTCTCTGAAAGAAAATCAAGCGTGTGTACAGGGGCATAAACGCAGCAGTGATAGGATTGGAGAGGTTCGGTGAGCAAATGAAGACCCTTTGAAGTCATATTGCATGGTACCCATTCCACGGGTCTCAACTCTCCAGGTTTAAGGGATTCTTCCTTCAGCTAAAACATGCACGTGGAACCCAGAGTATGATCAACCGTGTGATCGGGAGACGTGTTCCAATATGTCTCAGTTCTCGTCCCCTGGTACTCGGGTGCAACATTCCAGACGCTTTACTAACACTCTCCCGACTTGGAGAGTCAGTGCCTTTAACCTCCTGTTTGGCCCAGTTTGCAATTTCTGCGGAAGATGAACAGAAATAGGGAGAACCAATGAGAGACTAGCTGGAGGTGTCTGGACGGGCAAATTTAACTCTCATTTCCCACCAGGAAGAGGAATTAACCAAAGGCTCAGCGTGCCGTGCCGGAACCAGATTAGGGCCTGAAGCAATCCTGCGGTGTTGCGGCCAGCTCACAAGAAAGCGAGTTGAAGAAAGGAGCTCAGGGGCACTGTAATTCACAAACCTGCAGAGTTATAAATGACAGCTATCGTCCAAAAATATACTGAAGTAAGGCTGCCAAGAGGACTTGAAAGCGGGGCAGAATTGCAGGAAACCGATTTCAGGAGGTAGACTGGAATTGCATTTAAAGCATAGGAAAAGAGGCAGAACGTCCACAATGATGCACTTGGCCAAAAAGGGCGTATGCGTTTTTTCCTGAATATATTCAGGAAAAAACGCATACGCCCTTTTTGGCCAACCAAGCAAGCTTGCAAAGGAAATCTGCACTACAATGAAGTCTCACTTCCCCCCGGTCAAAAGGGCCATCTGAAAAAAGTGTAAAATCCAGAAAGGCAGGACAGGCCATGGAGAACTGGGAGCCTTGTTATGCTGATGGGCGGGATGTAAATTGCCAAGAGCCACTCGGGAGAGGTGTATGGTGTTTCCTGAAACATCTAAAAAACAAAGCAACAGAGCCTAGGGCACTTCCACTTATTGTCCTATAGCTTAGGGAAATTAAAATCAAAAAGACACAGCCACCCCAAAGTTTGGGACGGCTCTGTTTACAAGAACCTCGTTTACGGTACAAGTTCAATATCGCAGAAAGTGAAAAATGGATAAAGAAGTTGTGGTACTTACGTACAATGCAATATCACTCAGCAATGAAATCTATGTCATCAGGCCCGTAGCAGCATAATGAGTGGATTCAGGTATGATGATTCTAACTGAAATAAGTCACACAGAAAAAGAAACATCATAAGATATCACTAATACACGGGATGTAAACTTGGCTACACAGGAACTGGATTACAAAACAGAACAGGGTCTCAAATTTAGAAAACCAACTTATGCTTGCTTAAGGGGAAAGGTGAGTTGGGGTGCTGCATCAAACCAGAGATTGAAATGAGCACAGATAAAGTTCCTTAAGCCAAATATGGAATAGACAAGAACTACTCCTTGCTCAACGAAATGGACTCAACACCCCATATTAAACGCCTAAGAATGTACCTGACTAGTAAGTATCTTAAAACCTATGGATTGCTATGTGTCTGAAAGAAAATCAAGCGTGTGTACAGGGGCATAAACGCAGCAGTGATAGGATTGGAGAGGTTCGGTGAGCAAATGAAGACCCTTTGAAGTCATATTGCATGGTACCCATTCCACGGGTCTCAACTCTCCAGGTTTAAGGGATTCTTCCTTCAGCTAAAACATGCACGTGGAACCCAGAGTATGATCAACCGTGTGATCGGGAGACGTGTTCCAATATGTCTCAGTTCTCGTCCCCTGGTACTCGGGTGCAACATTCCAGACGCTTTACTAACACTCTCCCGACTTGGAGAGTCAGTGCCTTTAACCTCCTGTTTGGCCCAGTTTGCAATTTCTGCGGAAGATGAACAGGAATAGGGAGAACCAATGAGAGACTAGCTGGAGGTGTCTGGACGGGCAAATTTAACTCTCATTTCCCACCAGGAAGAGGAATTAACCAAAGGCTCAGCGTGCCGTGCCGGAACCAGATTAGGGCCTGAAGCAATCCTGCGGTGTTGCGGCCAGCTCACAAGAAAGCGAGTTGAAGAAAGGAGCTCAGGGGCACTGTAATTCACAAACCTGCAGAGTTATAAATGACAGCTATCGTCCAAAAATATACTGAAGTAAGGCTGCCAAGAGGACTTGAAAGCGGGGCAGAATTGCAGGAAACCGATTTCAGGAGGTAGACTGGAATTGCATTTAAAGCATAGGAAAAGAGGCAGAACGTCCACAATGATGCACTTGGCCAAAAAGGGCGTATGCGTTCTTTCCTGAATATATTCAGGAAAAAACGCATACGCCCTTTTTGGCCAACCAAGCAAGCTTGCAAAGGAAATCTGCACTACAATGAAGTCTCACTTCCCCCCGGTCAAAAGGGCCATCTGAAAAAAGTGTAAAATCCAGAAAGGCAGGACAGGCCATGGAGAACTGGGAGCCTTGTTATGCTGATGGGCGGGATGTAAATTGCCAAGAGCCACTCGGGAGAGGTGTATGGTGTTTCCTGAAACATCTAAAAAACAAAGCAACAGAGCCTAGGGCACTTCCACTTATGGTCCTATAGCTTAGGGAAATTAAAATCAAAAAGACACAGCCACCCCAAAGTTTGGGACGGCTCTGTTTACAAGAACCTCGTTTACGGTACAAGTTCAATATCGCAGAAAGTGAAAAATGGATAAAGAAGTTGTGGTACTTACGTACAATGCAATATCACTCAGCAATGAAATCTATGTCATCAGGCCCGTAGCAGCATAATGAGTGGATTCAGGTATGATGATTCTAACTGAAATAAGTCACACAGAAAAAGAAACATCATAAGATATCACTAATACACGGGATGTAAACTTGGCTACACAGGAACTGGATTACAAAACAGAACAGGGTCTCAAATTTAGAAAACCAACTTATGCTTGCTTAAGGGGAAAGGTGAGTTGGGGTGCTGCATCAAACCAGAGATTGAAATGAGCACAGATAAAGTTCCTTAAGCCAAATATGGAATAGACAAGAACTACTCCTTGCTCAACGAAATGGACTCAACACCCCATATTAAACGCCTAAGTATGTACCTGACTAGTAAGTATCTTAAAACCTATGGATTGCTATGTCGCTGAAAGAAAATCAAGCGTGTGTACAGGGGCATAAACGCAGCAGTGATAGGATTGGAGAGGTTCGGTGAGCAAATGAAGACCCTTTGAAGTCATATTGCATGGTACCCATTCCACGGGTCTCAACTCTCCAGGTTTAAGGGATTCTTCCTTCAGCTAAAACATGCACGTGGAACCCAGAGTATGATCAACCGTGTGATCGGGAGACGTGTTCCAATATGTCTCAGTTCTCGTCCCCTGGTACTCGGGTGCAACATTCCAGACGCTTTACTAACACTCTCCCGACTTGGAGAGTCAGTGCCTTTAACCTCCTGTTTGGCCCAGTTTGCAATTTCTGCGGAAGATGAACAGGAATAGGGAGAACCAATGAGAGACTAGCTGGAGGTGTCTGGACGGGCAAATATAACTCTCATTTCCCACCAGGAAGAGGAATTAACCAAAGGCTCAGCGTGCCGTGCGGGAACCAGATTAGGGCCTGAAGCAATCCTGCGGTGTTGCGGCCAGCTCACAAGAAAGCGAGTTGAAGAAAGGAGCTCAGGGGCACTGTAATTCACAAACCTGCAGAGTTATAAATGACAGCTATCGTCCAAAAATATACTGAAGTAAAGCTGCCAAGAGGACTTGAAAGCGGGGCAGAATTGCAGGAAACCGATTTCAGGAGGTAGACTGGAATTGCATTTAAAGCATAGGAAAAGAGGCAGAACGTCCACAATGATGCACTTGGCCAAAAAGGGCGTATGCGTTTTTTCCTGAATATATTCAGGAAAAAACGCATACGCCCTTTTTGGCCAACCAAGCAAGCTTGCAAAGGAAATCTGCACTACAATGAAGTCTCACTTCCCCCCGGTCAAAAGGGCCATCTGAAAAAAGTGTAAAATCCAGAAAGGCAGGACAGGCCATGGAGAACTGGGAGCCTTGTTATGCTAATGGGCGGGATGTAAATTGCCAACAGCCACTCGGGAGAGGTGTATGGTGTTTCCTGAAACATCTAAAAAACAAAGCAACAGAGCCTAGGGCACTTCCACTTATGGTCCTATAGCTTAGGGAAATTAAAATCAAAAAGACACAGCCACCCCAAAGTTTGGGACGGCTCTGTTTACAAGAACCTCGTTTACGGTACAAGTTCAATATCGCAGAAAGTGAAAAATGGATAAAGAAGTTGTGGTACTTACGTACAATGCAATATCACTCAGCAATGAAATCTATGTCATCAGGCCCGTAGCAGCATAATGAGTGGATTCAGGTATGATGATTCTAACTGAAATAAGTCACACAGAAAAAGAAACATCATAAGATATCACTAATACACGGGATGTAAACTTGGCTACACAGGAACTGGATTACAAAACAGAACAGGGTCTCAAATTTAGAAAACCAACTTATGCTTGCTTAAGGGGAAAGGTGAGTTGGGGTGCTGCATCAAACCAGAGATTGAAATGAGCACAGATAAAGTTCCTTAAGCCAAATATGGAATAGACAAGAGCTACTCCTTGCTCAACGAAATGGACTCAACACCCCATATTAAACGCCTAAGAATGTACCTGACTAGTAAGTATCTTAAAACCTATGGATTGCTATGTGTCTGAAAGAAAATCAAGCGTGTGTACAGGGGCATAAACGCAGCAGTGATAGGATTGGAGAGGTTCGGTGAGCAAATGAAGACCCTTTGAAGTCATATTGCATGGTACCCATTCCACGGGTCTCAACTCTCCAGGTTTAAGGGATTCTTCCTTCAGCTAAAACATGCACGTGGAACCCAGAGTATGATCAACCGTGTGATCGGGAGACGTGTTCCAATATGTCTCAGTTCTCGTCCCCTGGTACTCGGGTGCAACATTCCAGACGCTTTACTAACACTCTCCCGACTTGGAGAGTCAGTGCCTTTAACCTCCTGTTTGGCCCAGTTTGCAATTTCTGCGGAAGATGAACAGGAATAGGGAGAACCAATGAGAGACTAGCTGGAGGTGTCTGGACGGGCAAATTTAACTCTCATTTCCCACCAGGAAGAGGAATTAACCAAAGGCTCAGCGTGCCGTGCCGGAACCAGATTAGGGCCTGAAGCAATCCTGCGGTGTTGCGGCCAGCTCACAAGAAAGCGAGTTGAAGAAAGGAGCTCAGGGGCACTGTAATTCACAAACCTGCAGAGTTATAAATGACAGCTATCGTCCAAAAATATACTGAAGTAAGGCTGCCAAGAGGACTTGAAAGCGGGGCAGAATTGCAGGAAACCGATTTCAGGAGGTAGACTGGAATTGCATTTAAAGCATAGGAAAAGAGGCAGAACGTCCACAATGATGCACTGGGCCAAAAAGGGCGTATGCGTTTTTTCCTGAATATATTCAGGAAAAAACGCATACGCCCTTTTTGGCCAACCAAGCAAGCTTGCAAAGGAAATCTGCACTACAATGAAGTCTCACTTCCCCCCGGTCAAAAGGGCCATCTGAAAAAAGTGTAAAATCCAGAAAGGCAGGACAGGCCATGGAGAACTGGGAGCCTTGTTATGCTGATGGGCGGGATGTAAATTGCCAAGAGCCACTCGGGAGAGGTGTATGGTGTTTCCTGAAACATCTAAAAAACAAAGCAACAGAGCCTAGGGCACTTCCACTTATGGTCCTATAGCTTAGGGAAATTAAAATCAAAAAGACACAGCCACCCCAAAGTTTGGGACGGCTCTGTTTACAAGAACCTCGTTTACGGTACAAGTTCAATATCGCAGAAAGTGAAAAATGGATAAAGAAGTTGTGGTACTTACGTACAATGCAATATCACTCAGCAATGAAATCTATGTCATCAGGCCCGTAGCAGCATAATGAGTGGATTCAGGTATGATGATTCTAACTGAAATAAGTCACACAGAAAAAGAAACATCATAAGATATCACTAATACACGTGATGTAAACTTGGCTACACAGGAACTGGATTACAAAACAGAACAGGGTCTCAAATTTAGAAAACCAACTTATGCTTGCTTAAGGGGAAAGGTGAGTTGGGGTGCTGCATAAAACCAGAGATTGAAATGAGCACAGATAAAGTTCCTTAAGCCAAATATGGAATAGACAAGAACTACTCCTTGCTCAACGAAATGGACACAACACCCCATATTAAACGCCTAAGAATGTACCTGACTAGTAAGTATCTTAAAACCTATGGATTGCTATGTCTCTGAAAGAAAATCAAGCGTGTGTACAGGGGCATAAACGCAGCAGTGATAGGATTGGAGAGGTTCGGTGAGCAAATGAAGACCCTTTGAAGTCATATTGCATGGTACCCATTCCACGGGTCTCAACTCTCCAGGTTTAAGGGATTCTTCCTTCAGCTAAAACATGCACGTGGAACCCAGAGTATGATCAACCGTGTGATCGGGAGACGTGTTCCAATATGTCTCAGTTCTCGTCCCCTGGTACTCGGGTGCAACATTCCAGACGCTTTACTAACACTCTCCCAACTTGGAGAGTCAGTGCCTTTAACCTCCTGTTTGGCCCAGTTTGCAATTTCTGCGGAAGATGAACAGGAATAGGGAGAACCAATGAGAGACTAGCTGGAGGTGTCTGGACGGGCAAATTTAACTCTCATTTCCCACCAGGAAGAGGAATTAACCAAAGGCTCAGCGTGCCGTGCCAGAACCAGATTAGGGCCTGAAGCAATCCTGCGGTGTTGCGGCCAGCTCACAAGAAAGCGAGTTGAAGAAAGGAGCTCAGGGGCACTGTAATTCACAAACCTGCAGAGTTATAAATGACAGCTATCGTCCAAAAATATACTGAAGTAAGGCTGCCAAGAGGACTTGAAAGCGGGGCAGAATTGCAGGAAACCGATTTCAGGAGGTAGACTGGAATTGCATTTAAAGCATAGGAAAAGAGGCAGAACGTCCACAATGATGCACTTGGCCAAAAAGGGCGTATGCGTTTTTTCCTGAATATATTCAGGAAAAAACGCATACGCCCTTTTTGGCCAACCAAGCAAGCTTGCAAAGGAAATCTGCACTACAATGAAGTCTCACTTCCCCCCGGTCAAAAGGGCCATCTGAAAAAAGTGTAAAATCCAGAAAGGCAGGACAGGCCATGGAGAACTGGGAGCCTTGTTATGCTGATGGGCGGGATGTAAATTGCCAAGAGCCACTCCGGAGAGGTGTATGGTGTTTCCTGAAACATCTAAAAAACAAAGCAACAGAGCCTAGGGCACTTCCACTTATGGTCCTATAGCTTAGGGAAATTAAAATCAAAAAGACACAGCCACCCCAAAGTTTGGGACGGCTCTGTTTACAAGAACCTTGTTTACGGTACAAGTTCAATATCGCAGAAAGTGAAAAATGGATAAAGAAGTTGTGGTACTTACGTACAATGCAATATCACTCAGCAATGAAATCTATGTCATCAGGCCCGTAGCAGCATAATGAGTGGATTCAGGTATGATGATTTTAACTGAAATAAGTCACACAGAAAAAGAAACATCATAAGATATCACTAATACACGGAATGTAAACTTGGCTACACAGGAACTGGATTACAAAACAGAACAGGGTCTCAAATTTAGAAAACCAACTTATGCTTGCTTAAGGGGAAAGGTGAGTTGGGGTGCTGCATAAAATCAGAGATTGAAATGAACACAGATAAAGTTCCTTAAGCCAAATATGGAATAGACAAGAACTACTCCTTGCTCAACGAAATGGACTCAACACCCCATATTAAACGCCTAAGAATGTACCTGACTAGTAAGTATCTTAAAACCTATGAATTGCTATGTCTCTGAAAGAAAATCAAGCGTGTGTACAGGGGTATAAACGCAGCAGTGATAGGATTGGAGAGGTTCGGTGAGCAAATGAAGACCCTTTGAAGTCATATTGCATGGTACCCATTCCACGGGTCTCAACTCTCCAGGTTTAAGGGATTCTGCCTTCAGGTAAAACATGCACGTGGAACCCAGAGTATGATCACCCGTGTGATCGGGAGACATGTTCCAATATGTCTCAGTTCTCGTCCCCTGGTACTCGGGTGCAACATTCCAGACGCTTTACTAACACTCTCCCGACTTGGAAAGTCAGTGCCTTTAACCTCCTGTTTGGCCCAGTTTGCAATTTCTGCGGAAGATGAACAGGAAAAGGGAGAACCAATGAGAGACTAGCTGGAGGTGTCTGGATGGGCAAATTTAACTCTTATTTCCCACCAGGAAGAGGAATTAACCAACGGCTCAGCGTGCCGTGCCGGAACCAGATTAGGGCCTGAAGCAATCCTGCGGTGTTGCGGCCAGCTCACAAGAAAGCGAGTTGAAGAAAGGAGCTCAGGGGCACTGTAATTCACAAACCTGCAGAGTTATAAATGACAGCTATCGTCCAAAAATATACTGAAGTAAGGCTGCCAAGAGGACTTGAAAGCGGGGCAGAATTGCAGGAAACCGATTTCAGGAGGTAGACTGGAATTGCATTTAAAGCATAGGAAAAGAGGCAGAACGTCCACAATGATGCACTGGGCCAAAAAGGGCGTATGCGTTTTTTCCTGAATATATTCAGGAAAAAACGCATACGCCCTTTTTGGCCAACCAAGCAAGCTTGCAAAGGAAATCTGCACTACAATGAAGTCTCACTTCCCCCCGGTCAAAAGGGCCATCTGAAAAAAGTGTAAAATCCAGAAAGGCAGGACAGGCCATGGAGAACTGGGAGCCTTGTTATGCTGATGGGCGGGATGTAAATTGCCAACAGCCACTCGGGAGAGGTGTATGGTGTTTCCTGAAACATCTAAAAAACAAAGCAACAGAGCCTAGGGCACTTCCACTTATGGTCCTATAGCTTAGGGAAATTAAAATCAAAAAGACACAGCCACCCCAAAGTTTGGGACGGCTCTGTTTACAAGAACCTCGTTTACGGTACAAGTTCAATATCGCAGAAAGTGAAAAATGGATAAAGAAGTTGTGGTACTTACGTACAATGCAATATCACTCAGCAATGAAATCTATGTCATCAGGCCCGTAGCAGCATAATGAGTGGATTCAGGTATGATGATTCTAACTGAAATAAGTCACACAGAAAAAGAAACATCATAAGATATCACTAATACACGGGATGTAAACTTGGCTACACAGGAACTGGATTACAAAACAGAACAGGGTCTCAAATTTAGAAAACCAACTTATGCTTGCTTAAGGGGAAAGGTGAGTTGGGGTGCTGCATAAAACCAGAGATTGAAATGAGCACAGATAAAGTTCCTTAAGCCAAATATAGAATAGACAAGAACTACTCCTTGCTCAACGAAATGGACTCAACACCCCATATTAAACGCCTAAGAATGTACCTGACTAGTAAGTATCTTAAAACCTATGGATTGCTATGTCTCTGAAAGAAAATCAAGCGTGTGTACAGGGGCACAAACGCAGCAGTGATAGGATTGGAGAGGTTCGGTGAGCAAATGAAGACCCTTTGAAGTCATATTGCATGGTACCCATTCCACGGGTCTCAACTCTCCAGGTTTAAGGGATTCTTCCTTCAGCTAAAACATGCACGTGGAACCCAGAGTATGATCAACCATGTGATCGGGAGACGTGTTCCAATATGTCTCAGTTCTCGTCCCCTGGTACTCGGGTGCAACATTCCAGACGCTTTACTAACACTCTCCCAACTTGGAGAGTCAGTGCCTTTAACCTCCTGTTTGGCCCAGTTTGCAATTTCTGCGGAAGATGAACAGGAATAGGGAGAACCAATGAGAGACTAGCTGGAGGTGTCTGGACGGGCAAATTTAACTCTCATTTCCCACCAGGAAGAGGAATTAACCAAAGGCTCAGCGTGCCGTGCCAGAACCAGATTAGGGCCTGAAGCAATCCTGCGGTGTTGCGGCCAGCTCACAAGAAAGCGAGTTGAAGAAAGGAGCTCAGGGGCACTGTAATTCACAAACCTGCAGAGTTATAAATGACAGCTATCGTCCAAAAATATACTGAAGTAAGGCTGCCAAGAGGACTTGAAAGCGGGGCAGAATTGCAGGAAACCGATTTCAGGAGGTAGACTGGAATTGCATTTAAAGCATAGGAAAAGAGGCAGAACGTCCACAATGATGCACTTGGCCAAAAAGGGCGTATGCGTTTTTTCCTGAATATATTCAGGAAAAAACGCATACGCCCTTTTTGGCCAACCAAGCAAGCTTGCAAAGGAAATCTGCACTACAATGAAGTCTCACTTCCCCCCGGTCAAAAGGGCCATCTGAAAAAAGTGTAAAATCCAGAAAGGCAGGACAGGCCATGGAGAACTGGGAGCCTTGTTATGCTGATGGGCGGGATGTAAATTGCCAAGAGCCACTCCGGAGAGGTGTATGGTGTTTCCTGAAACATCTAAAAAACAAAGCAACAGAGCCTAGGGCACTTCCACTTATGGTCCTATAGCTTAGGGAAATTAAAATCAAAAAGACACAGCCACCCCAAAGTTTGGGACGGCTCTGTTTACAAGAACCTCGTTTACGGTACAAGTTCAATATCGCAGAAAGTGAAAAATGGATAAAGAAGTTGTGGTACTTACGTACAATGCAATATCACTCAGCAATGAAATCTATGTCATCAGGCCCGTAGCAGCATAATGAGTGGATTCAGGTATGATGATTCTAACTGAAATAAGTCACACAGAAAAAGAAACATCATAAGATATCACTAATACACGGAATGTAAACTTGGCTACACAGGAACTGGATTACAAAACAGAACAGGGTCTCAAATTTAGAAAACCAACTTATGCTTGCTTAAGGGGAAAGGTGAGTTGGGGTGCTGCATAAAACCAGAGATTTAAATGAACACAGATAAAGTTCCTTAAGCCAAATATGGAATAGACAAGAACTACTCCTTGCTCAACGAAATGGACTCAACACCCCATATTAAACGCCTAAGAATGTACCTGACTAGTAAGTATATTAAAACCTATGAATTGCTATGTCTCTGAAAGAAAATCAAGCGTGTGTACAGGGGCATAAACGCAGCAGTGATAGGATTGGAGAGGTTCGGTGAGCAAATGAAGACCCTTTGAAGTCATATTGCATGGTACCCATTCCACGGGTCTCAACTCTCCAGGTTTAAGGGATTCTTCCTTCAGCTAAAACATGCACGTGGAACCCAGAGTATGATCAACCGTGTGATCGGGAGACGTGTTCCAATATGTCTCAGTTCTCGTCCCCTGGTACTCGGGTGCAACATTCCAGACGCTTTACTAACACTCTCCCGACTTGGAGAGTCAGTGCCTTTAACCTCCTGTTTGGCCCAGTTTGCAATTTCTGCGGAAGATGAACAGGAATAGGGAGAACCAATGAGAGACTAGCTGGAGGTGTCTGGACGGGCAAATTTAACTCTCATTTCCCACCAGGAAGAGGAATTAACCAAAGGCTCAGCGTGCCGTGCCAGAACCAGATTAGGGCCTGAAGCAATCCTGCGGTGTTGCGGCCAGCTCACAAGAAAGCGAGTTGAAGAAAGGAGCTCAGGGGCACTGTAATTCACAAACCTGCAGAGTTATAAATGACAGCTATCGTCCAAAAATATACTGAAGTAAGGCTGCCAAGAGGACTTGAAAGCGGGGCAGAATTGCAGGAAACCGATTTCAGGAGGTAGACTGGAATTGCATTTAAAGCATAGGAAAAGAGGCAGAACGTCCACAATGATGCACTTGGCCAAAAAGGGCGTATGTGTTTTTTCCTGAATATATTCAGGAAAAAACGCATACGCCCTTTTTGGCCAACCAAGCAAGCTTGCAAAGGAAATCTGCACTACAATGAAGTCTCACTGCCTCCCAGGTCAAAAGGGCCATCTGAAAAAAGTGTAAAATCCAGAAAGGCAGGACAGGCCATGGAGAACTGGGAGCCTAGTTATGCTGACGGCCGGGATGTAAATTGCCAGCAGCCACTCTGGAGAAGTGTATGGTGTTTCCTGAAACATCCAAAAAACAAAGCAACAGAGCCTAGGGCACTTCCACTTATGGTTCTATAGCTTAGGGAAATTAAAATCAAAAAGACACAGCCACCCCAAAGTTTGGGCCGGCTCTGTTTACAAGAACGTCGTTTACGGTACAAGTTCAATATCACAGAAAGTGAAAAATGGATAAAGAAGTTGTGGTACTTACGTACAATGCAATATCACTCAGCAATGAAATCTATGTCATCAGGCCCGTAGCAGCGTAATGAGTGGATTCAGGTACGATGATTCTAAGTGAAATAAGTCACACAGAAAAAGAAACATCATAAGATATCACTAATACACGGAATGTAAACTTGGCTACACAAGAACTGATTACAAAACAGAACAGGGTGTCAAATGTAGAAAAGCAACTTATGCTTGCTTAAGGGGAAAGGTGAGCTGGGGTGCTGCATAAAACCAGAGATTGAAATTAGCACAGATACCGTTCCATAAGCCAAATATGTAATAGACAAGAGCTACTCCTTGCTCAACGAAGTGGACTCAACACCCCATATTAAACGCCTAAGAATATACCTGACTAGTAAGAATCTTAAAACCTATGGATTTATATGTCTCCGAAAGAGAATCAAGCATGTGTACAGTGGCATAAACGCAGCAGTGATAGGATTGCTGAGGTTCGGTGAGCAAATGCAGACCCTTTGAAGTCATATTGCATGGTACCCATTCCATGGGTCTCAACTCTCCAGGTTTAAGGGATTCTTCCTTCAGCTAAAACATGCATGTGGAACCCAGAATATGATCCACCGTGTGATCGGGAAACGTGTTCAAATGTGTCTCAGTTTTCGTCCCCTGGTACTCGGGTGCAACATTCCAGACGCTTTACTAACACTCTCCCCACTTGGAGAGTCAGTGCCTTTAACCTCCTGTTTGGTCCAGTTTGCAGTTTCTATGGAAAATGAACAGGAATAGGGAGAACCAATGAGAGACTAGGTGGAGGTGTCTGGACTGGCAAATTTAACTCTCATTTCCCACCAGGAAGAGGAATTAACCAAAGGCTCAACATGCCATGCCGGAAACAAACTAGGGCCTGAAGCAATCCTGCGGTGTTGCGGACAGCTCACAAGAAAGCGAGTTGAAGAAAGGAGCTCAGGGGCACTGTAATTCACACACCTGCAGAGTTATAAATGACAGCTATCTTCCAAAAATATATTGAAGTAAGGCAGCCAAGAGGAGTTGAAAGCGGGGCAGAATTGCAGGAAACCGATTTCAGGAGGTAGACTGGAATTGCATGTAAAGCATAGGAAAAGAGGCAGAACGTCGACAATGATGCACTTGGCCAAAAAGGGCGTATGCGTTTTTTCCTGAATATATTCAGGAAAAAACGCATACGCCCTTTTTGGCCAACCAAGCAAGCTTGCAAAGGAAATCTGCACGACAATGAAGTCTCACTGCCCCCCGGTCAAAAGGGACATCTGAAGAAAGTGTAATATCCAGAAAGGCAGGACAGGCCATGGAGAACTGGGAGCCTTGTTATGCTGATGGGCGGGATGTAAATTGCCAGCAGCCACTCTGGAGAAGTGTATGGTGTTTCCTGAAACATCCAAAAAACAAAGCAACAGAGCCTAGGGCACTTCCACTTATGGTCCTATAGCTTAGGGAAATTAAAATCAAAAAGACACAGCCACCCCAAAGTTTGGGACGGCTCTGTTTACAAGAACCTCGTATACCATACAAGTTCAATATCACAGAAAGCGAAAAATGGATAAAGAAGTTGTGGTACTCACGTACAATGCAATATCACTCAGCAATGAAATCTATCTCATCAGACCCGTAGCAGCATAATGACTGGATTCAGGTACGATGATTCTAAGTGAAATAAGTCACACAGAAAAAGCAACATCATAAGGTATCACTAATACACGGAATGTAAACTTGGCTACACAAGAACTGATTACAAAACAGAACAGGGTGTCAAATGTAGAAAACCAACCTATGCTTGCTTAAGGGGAAAGGTAAGTTGCGGTGCTGCATAAAACAAGAGACTGAAATTAGCACAGATACCGTTCCATAAGCCAAATATGTAATAGACAAGAGCTACTCCTTGCTCAACGAAGTGGACTCAACAACCCATATTAAACGCCTAAGAATATACCTGAGTAGTAAGAATCTTAAAACCTATGGATTTATATGTCTCCGAAAGGGAATCAAGGGTGTGTACAGCGGCATAAACGCAGCAGTGATAGGATTGGTGAGGTTCGGTGAGCAAATGCAGACCCTTTGAAGTCCTATTGCATGGTACCCATTCCATGGGTCTCAACTCTCCAGGTTTAAGGAATTCTTCCTTCAGCTAAAACATTCATGTGGACCCAGAGTATGATCAACCATGTGATCGGGAAACGTGTTCAAATGTGTCTCAGTTTTCGTCCCCTGGTACTCGGGTGCAAAATTCCAGACGCTTTACTAACACTCTCCCCACTTGGAGAGTCAGTGCCTTTAACCTCCTGTTTGGCCCAGTTTGAAATTTCTGTGGAAAATAAACAGGAATAGGGAGAACCAATGAGAGACTAGGTGGAGGTGTCCGGAAGGGCAAATTTAACTCTCATTTCTCACCAGGAAGAGGAATTAACCAAAGGCTCAGCATGCCATTGCGGAACCAAACTAGGGCCTGAAGCAATCCTGCGGTGTTGCGGCCAGCTCACAAGAAAGCGAGTTGAAGAAAGGAGCTCAGGGGCACTGTAATTCACAAACCTGCAGAGTTATAAATGACAGCTATCGTCCAAAAATATACTGAAGTAAGGCTGCCAAGAGGACTTGAAAGCGGGGCAGAATTGCAGGAAACCGATTTCAGGAGGTAGACTGGAATTGCATGTAAAGCATAGGAAAAGAAGCAGAACGTCCACAATGAAGCACTTGGCCAAATAGGGCGTATGCGTTTTTTCCTGAATATATTCAGGAAAAAACGCATATGCCCTTTCTGGCCAACCAAGCAAGCTTGCAAAGGAAATCTGCACTACAATGAAGTCTCACTGCCCCCCGTTCAAAAGGGCCATCTGAAAAAAGTGTAAAATCCAGAAAGGCAGGACAGGCCATGGAGAACTGGGAGCCTTGTTATGCTGATGGATGGGATGTAAATTGCCAGCAGCCACTCTGGAGACGTGTATGGTGTTTCCTGAAACATCCAAAAAACAAAGCAACAGAGCCTAGGGCACTTCCACTTATGGTCCTATAGCTTAGGGAAATTAAAATAAAAAAGACAGAGCCACCCCAAAGTTTGGGACGGCTCTGTTTACAAGAACCTCGTTTACCGTACAAGTTCAATATCACAGAAAGCGAAAAATGGATAAAGAAGTTGTGGTACTTACGTACAATGCAATATCACTCAGCAATGAAATCTATGTCATCAGGCCCGTAGCAGCGTAATAAGTGGATTCAGGTACGATGATTCTAAGTGAAATAAGTCACACAGAAAAAGAAACATCATAAGATATCACTAATACACGGAATGTAAACTTGGCTACACAAGAACTGAATTACAAAACAGAACAGGGTGTCAAATGTAGAAAACCAACTCATGCTTGCTTAAGGGGAAAGGTGAGTTGGGGTGCTGCATAAAACCAGAGATTGAAATTAGCACAGATACCGTTCCATAAGCCAAATATGTAATAGACAAGAGCTACTCCTTGCTCAACGAAGTGGACTCAACACCCCATATTAAACGCCTAAGAAAATACCTGACTAGTAAGAATCTTAAAACCTATGGATTTATATGTCTCCGAAAGAGAATCAAGCGTGTGTACAGCGGCATAAACGCAGCAGTGATAGGATTGTTGAGGTTCGGTGAGCAAATGCAGACCCTTTGAAATCCTATTGCATAGTACCCATTCCATGGGTCTCAACTCTCCATTTTTAAGGGATTCTTCCTTCAGCTAAAACATGCATGTGGAACCCAGAGTATGATCCACCGTGTGATCGGGAAACGTGTTCAAATGTGTCTCAGTTTTCGTCCCCTGCTATTCGGGTGCAACATTCCAGACGCTTTACTAACACTCTCCCCACTTGGAGAGTCAGTGCCTTTAACCTCCTGTTTGGCCCAGTTTGCAATTTCTGTCAAAAAGGAACAGGAATAGGGAGAACCAATGAGAGACTAGGTGGAGGTTTCTGGACGGGCAAATTTAACTCTCATTTCCCACCACGAAGAGGAATTAACCAAAGGCTCAGCATGCCGTGCCGGAACAAAACTAGGGCCTGAAGAAATCCTGCGGTGTTGCGGCCAGCTCACAAGAAAGCGAGTTGAAGAAAGGAGCTCAGGGGCACTGTAATTCACAAACCTGCAGAGTTATAAATGACAGCTATCTTCCAAAAATATATTGAAGTAAGGCAGCCAAGAGGAGTTGAAAGCGGGGCAGAATTGCAGGAAACCGATTTCAGGAGGTAGACTGGAATTGCATGTAAAGCATAGGAAAAGAGGCAGAACGTCCACAATGATGCACTTGGCCAAAAAGGGCGTATGCGTTTTTTCCTGAATATATTCAGGAAAAAACGCATACGCCCTTTTTGGCCAACCAAGCAAGCTTGCAAAGGAAATCTGCACGACAATGAAGTCTCACTGCCCCCCGGTCAAAAGGGACATCTGAAGAAAGTGTCATATCCAGAAAGGCAGGACAGGCCATGGAGAACTGGGAGCCTTGTTATGCTGATGGGCGGGATGTAAATTGCCAGCAGCCACTCTGGAGAAGTGTATGGTGTTTCCTGAAACATCCAAAAAACAAAGCAACAGAGCCTAGGGCACTTCCACTTATGGTCCTATAGCTTAGGGAAATGAAAATCAAAAAGACACAGCCACCCCAAAGTTTGGGACGGCTCTGTTTACAAGAACCTCGTTTACCGTACAAGTTCAATATCACAGAAAGCGAAAAATGGATAAAGAAGTTGTGGTACTTACGTACAATGCAATATCACTCAGCAATGAAATCTATGTCATCAGGCCCATAGCAGCATAATGAGTGGATTCAGGTACGATGATTCTAAGTGAAATAAGTCACACAGAAAAAGAAACATCATAAGATATCACTACTACACGGAATGTAAACTTGGCTACACAGGAACAGAATTACAAAACAGAACAGGGTGTCAAAAGTAGAAAACCAACTTATGCTTGCTTAAGGGGAAAGGTGAGTTGGGGTGCTGCATAAAACCAGAGATTGAAATTAGCACAGATACCGTTCAATAAGCCAAATATGTAATAGAAAAGAGCTACTCCTTGCTCAACGAAGTGGACTCAACACCCCATATTAAACGCCTAACAATATACCTGACTAGTAAGAATCTTAAAACCTATGGATTTATAGGTCTCCGAAAGAGAATCAAGCGTGTGTACTGCAGTATAAACGCAGCAGTGATAGGATTGGTGAGGTTCGGTGAGCAAATGCAGACCCTTTCAAGTCCTATTGCATGGTACCCATTCCATGGGTGTCAACTCTCCATGTTTAAGGGATTCTTCCTTCAGCTAAAACATGCATGTGGAACCCAGAGTATGATCCACCGTGTGATCGGGAAACGTGTTCAAATGTGTCTCAGTTTTGGTCCCCTGGTACTCGGGTGCAACATTCCAGACGCTTTACTAACACTCTCCCCACTTGGAGAGTCAGTGCCTTTAACCTCCTGTTTGGCCCAGTTTGCAATTTCTGTCAAAAAGGAACAGGAATAGGGAGAACCAATGAGAGACTAGGTGGAGGTTTCTGGACGGGCCAATTTAACTCTCATTTCCCACCAGGAAGAGGAATTAACCAAAGGCTCAGCATGCCGTGCCGGAACCAAACTAGGGCCTGAAGCAATCCTGCGTTGTTGCGGCCAGCTCACAAGAAAGCGAGTTGAAGAAAGGAGCTCAGGGGCACTGTAATTCACAAACCTGCAGAGTTATAAATGACAGCTATCTTCCAAAAATATATTGAAGTAAGGCTGCCAAGAGCAGTTGAAAGCGGGGCAGAATTGCAGGAAACCGATTTCAGGAGGTAGACTGGAATTGCATGTAAAGCATAGGAAAAGAGGCAGAACGTCCACAATGATGCACTTGGCCAAATAGGGCGTATGCGTTTTTTCCTGAATATATTCAGGAAAAAACGCATACGCCCTTTTTGGCCAACAAAGCAAGCTTGCCAAGGAAATCTGCACTACAATGAAGTCTCACTGCCCCCCAGTCAAAAGGGCCATCTGAAAAAAGTGTAAAATCCAGAAAGGCAGGACAGGCCATGGAGAACTGGGAGCCTTGTTATGCTGACGGGCGGGTTGTAAATTGCCAGCACCCACTCTGGAGAAGTGTATGGTGTTTCCTGGAACATCCAAAAAACAAAAACCAACAGAGCCTAGGGCACTTCCACTTATGGTCCTATAGCTTAGGGAAATGAAAATCAAAAAGACACAGCCACCCCAAAGTTTGGGACGGCTCTGTTTACAAGAACCTCGTTTACCGTACAAGTTCAATATCACAGAATGTGAAAAATGGATAAAGAAGTTGTGGTACTTACGTAAAATGCAATATCACTCAGCAATGAAATCTATGTCATCAGGCCCGTAGCAGCGTAATAAGTGGATTCAGGTACGATGATTCTAAGTGAAATAAGTCACACAGAAAAAGAAACATCATAAGATATCACTAATACACGGAATGTAAACTTGGCTACACAAGAACTGAATTACAAACAGAACAGGGTGTCAAATGGAGAAAACCAACTCATGCTTGCTTAAGGGGAAAGGTGAGTTGGGGTGCTGCATAAAACCAGAGATTGAAATTAGCACAGATACCGTTCCATAAGCCAAATATGTAATAGACAAGAGCTACTCCTTGCTCAACGAAGTGGACTCAACACCCCATATTAAACGCCTAAGAAAATACCTGACTAGTAAGAATCTTAAAACCTATGGATTTATATGTCTCCGAAAGAGAATCAAGCGTGTGTACAGCGGCATAAACGCAGCAGTGATAGGATTGTTGAGGTTCGGTGAGCAAATGCAGACCCTTTGAAATCCTATTGCATAGTACCCATTCCATGGGTCTCAACTCTCCATTTTTAAGGGATTCTTCCTTCAGCTAAATCATGCATGTGGAACCCAGAGTATGATCCACCATGTGATCGGGAAACGTGTTCAAATGTGTCTCAGTTTTCGTCCCCTGGTACTCGGGTGCAACATTCCAGATGGTTTACTAACACTCTCCCCACTTGGAGAGTCAGTGCCTTTAACCTCCTGTTTGGCCCAGTTTGCAATTTCTGTCAAAAAGGAACAGGAATAGGGAGAACCAATGAGAGACTAGGTGGAGGTGTCCGGAAGGGCAAATTTAACTCTCATTTCCCACCACGAAGAGGAATTAACCAAAGGCTCAGCATGCCGTGCCGGAACCAAACTAGGGCCTGAAGCAATGCTGCGGTGTTGCGGCCAGCTCACAAGAAAGCGAGTTGAAGAAAGGAGCTCAGGGGCACTGTAATTCACAAAGCTGCAGAGTTATAAATGACAGCTATCTTCCAAAAATATATTGAAGTAAGGCTGCCAAGAGGAGTTGAAAGCGGGGCAGAATTGCAGGAAACCGATTTCAGGAGGTAGACTGGAATTGCATGTAAAGCATAGGAAAAGAAGCAGAACGTCCACAATGAAGCACTTGGCCAAATAGGGCGTATGCGTTTTTTCCTGAATATATTCAGGAAAAAACGCATACGCCCTTTCTGGCCAACCAAGCAAGCTTGCAAAGGAAATCTGCACTACAATGAAGTCTCACTGCCCCCCGTTCAAAAGGGCCATCTGAAAAAAGTGTAAAATCCAAAAAGGCAGGACAGGCCATGGAGAACTGGGAGCCTTGTTATGCTGATGGGTGGGATGTAAATTGCCAGCAGCCACTCTGGAGAAGTGTATGGTGTTTCCTGAAACATCCAAAAAACAAAGCAACAGAGCCTAGGGCACTTCCACTTGTGGTCCTATAGCTTAGGGAAATTAAAATAAAAAAGACACAGCCACGCCAAACATTGGGACGGCTCTGTTTACAAGAACCTCTTTTACCGTACAAGTTCAATATCACAGAAAGCGAAAAATGGATAAAGAAGTTGTGGTACTTACGTACAATGCAATATCACTCAGCAATGAAATCTATGTCATCAGGCCCGTAGCAGCGTAATAAGTGGATTCAGGTACGATGATTCTAAGTGAAATAAGTCACACAGAAAAAGAAACATCATAAGATATCACTAATACACGGAATGTAAACTTGGCTACACAAGAACTGAATTACAAAACAGAACAGGGTGTCAAATGTAGAAAACCAACTCATGCTTGCTTAAGGGGAAAGGTGAGTTGGGGTGCTGCATAAAACCAGAGATTGAAATTAGCACAGATACCGTTCCATAAGCCAAATATGTAATAGACCAGAGCTATTCCTTGCTCAACGAAGTGGACTCAACAACCCATATTAAACGCCTAAGAATATACCTGAGTAGTAAGAATCTTAAAACCTATGGATTTATATGTCTCCGAAAGGGAATCAAGCGTGTGTACCGCAGCATAAACGCAGCAGTGATAGGATTGGTGAGGTTCGGTGAGCAAATGCAGACCCTTTGAAGTCCTATTGCATGGTACCCATTCCATGGGTCTCAACTCTCCAGGTTTAAGGAATTCTTCCTTCAGCTAAAACATTCATGTGGACCCAGAGTATGATCAACCGTGTGATCGGGAAATGTGTTCAAATGTGTCTCAGTTTTCGTCCCCTGGTACTCGGGTGCAAAATTCCAGACGCTTTACTAACACTCTCCCCACTTGGAGAGTCAGTGCCTTTAACCTCCTGTTTGGCCCAGTTTGAAATTTCTGTGGAAAATAAACAGGAATAGGGAGAACCAATGAGAGACTAGGTGGAGGTGTCCGGAAGGGCAAATTTAACTCTCATTTCTCACCAGGAAGAGGAATTAACCAAAGGCTCAGCATGCCATTGCGGAACCAAACTAGGGCCTGAAGCAATGCTGCGGTGTTGCGGCCAGCTCACAAGAAAGCGAGTTGAAGAAAGGAGCTCAGGGGCACTGTAATTCACAAAGCTGCAGAGTTATAAATGACAGCTATCTTCCAAAAATATATTGAAGTAAGGCTGCCAAGAGGAGTTGAAAGCGGGGCAGAATTGCAGGAAACCGATTTCAGGAGGTAGACTGGAATTGCATGTAAAGCATAGGAAAAGAAGCAGAACGTCCACAATGAAGCACTTGGCCAAATAGGGCGTATGCGTTTTTTCCTGAATATATTCAGGAAAAAACGCATACGCCCTTTCTGGCCAACCAAGCAAGCTTGCAAAGGAAATCTGCACTACAATGAAGTCTCACTGCCCCCCGTTCTAAAGGGCCATCTGAAAAAAGTGTAATATCCAGAAAGGCAGGACAGGCCATGGAGAACTGGGAGCCTTGTTATGCTGATGGGCGGGATGTAAATTGCCAGCAGCCACTCTGGAGAAGTGTATGGTGTTTCCTGAAACATCCAAAAAACAAAGCAACAGAGCCTAGGGCACTTCCACTTATGGTCCTATAGCTTAGGGAAATTAAAATCAAAAAGACACAGCCACCCCAAAGTTTGGGACGGCTCTGTTTACAAGAACCTCGTATACCATACAAGTTCAATATCACAGAAAGCGAAAAATGGATAAAGAAGTTGTGGTACTCACGTACAATGCAATATCACTCAGCAATGAAATCTATGTCATCAGACCCGTAGCAGCATAATGACTGGATTCAGGTACGATGATTCTAAGTGAAATAAGTCACACAGAAAAAGAAAAATCATAAGATATCACTAATACACGGAATGTAAACTTGGCTACACAAGAACTGATTACAAAACAGAACAGGGTGTCAAATGTAGAAAACCAACTTATGCTTGCTTAAGGGGAAAGGTAAGTTGCGGTGCTGCATAAAACAAGAGACTGAAATTAGCACAGATACCGTTCCATAAGCCAAATATGTAATAGACAAGAGCTATTCCTTGCTCAACGAAGTGGACTCAACAACCCATATTAAACGCCTAAGAATATACCTGAGTAGTAAGAATCTTAAAACCTATGGATTTATATGTCTCCGAAAGGGAATCAAGCGTGTGTACAGCAGCATAAACGCAGCAGTGATAGGATTGGTGAGGTTCGGTGAGCAAATGCAGACCCTTTGAAGTCCTATTGCATGGTACCCATTCCATGGGTCTCAACTCTCCAGGTTTAAGGAATTCTTCCTTCAGCTAAAACATTCATGTGGACCCAGAGTATGATCAACCGTGTGATCGGGAAATGTGTTCAAATGTGTCTCAGTTTTCGTCCCCTGGTACTCGGGTGCAAAATTCCAGACGCTTTACTAACACTCTCCCCACTTGGAGAGTCAGTGCCTTTAACCTCCTGTTTGGCCCAGTTTGAAATTTCTGTGGAAAATAAACAGGAATAGGGAGAACCAATGAGAGACTAGGTGGAGGTGTCCGGAAGGGCAAATTTAACTCTCATTTCTCACCAGGAAGAGGAATTAACCAAAGGCTCAGCATGCCATTGCGGAACCAAACTAGGGCCTGAAGCAATGCTGCGGTGTTGCGGCCAGCTCACAAGAAAGCGAGTTGAAGAAAGGAGCTCAGGGGCACTGTAATTCACAAAGCTGCAGAGTTATAAATGACAGCTATCTTCCAAAAATATATTGAAGTAAGGCTGCCAAGAGGAGTTGAAAGCGGGGCAGAATTGCAGGAAACCGATTTCAGGAGGTAGACTGGAATTGCATGTAAAGCATAGGAAAAGAAGCAGAACGTCCACAATGAAGCACTTGGCCAAATAGGGCGTATGCGTTTTTTCCTGAATATATTCAGGAAAAAACGCATACGCCCTTTCTGGCCAACCAAGCAAGCTTGCAAAGGAAATCTGCACTACAATGAAGTCTCACTGCCCCCCGTTCAAAAGGGCCATCTGAAAAAAGTGTAAAATCCAGAAAGGCAGGACAGGCCATGGAGAACTGGGAGCCTTGTTATGCTGATGGGTGGGATGTAAATTGCCAGCAGCCACTCTGGAGAAGTGTATGGTGTTTCCTGAAACATCCAAAAAACAAAGCAACAGAGCCTAGGGCACTTCCACTTATGGTCCTATAGCTTAGGGAAATTAAAATAAAAAAGACACAGCCACCCCAAAGTTTGGGACGGCTCTGTTTACAAGAACCTCGTTTACCGTACAAGTTCAATATCACAGAAAGCGAAAAATGGATAAAGAAGTTGTGGTACTTACGTACAATGCAATATCACTCAGCAATGAAATCTATGTCATCAGGCCCGTAGCAGCGTAATAAGTGGATTCAGGTACGATGATTCTAAGTGAAATTAGTCACACAGAAAAAGAAACATCATAAGATATCACTAATACACGGAATGTAAACTTGCCTACACAAGAACTGAATTACAAAACAGAACAGGGTGTCAAATGTAGAAAACCAACTCATGCTTGCTTAAGGGGAAAGGTGAGTTGGGGTGCTGCATAAAACCAGAGATTGAAATTAGCACAGATACCGTTCCATAAGCCAAATATGTAATAGACAAGAGCTACTCCTTGCTCAACGAAGTGGACTCAACACCCCATATTAAACGCCTAAGAAAATACCTGACTAGTAAGAATCTTAAAACCTATGGATCTATATGTCTCCGAAAGAGAATCAAGTGTGTGTACAGTGGCATAAACGCAGCAGTGATAGGATTGGTGAGGTTCGGTGAGCAAATGCAGACCCTTTGAAATCCTATTGCATTGTACCCATTCCATGGGTCTCAACTCTCCATTTTTAAGGGATTCTTCCTTCAGCTAAAACATGCATGTGGAACCCAGAGTATGATCCACCGTGTGATCGGGAAACGTGTTCAAATGTGTCTCAGTTTTCGTCCCCTGGTACTCGGGTGCAACATTCCAGACGCTTTACTAACACTCTCCCCACTTGGAGAGTCAGTGCCTTTAACCTCCTGTTTGGCCCAGTTTGCAATTTCTGTCAAAAAGGAACAGGAATAGGGAGAACCAATGAGAGACTAGGTGGAGGTGTCCGGACGGGCAAATTTAACTCTCATTTCCCAACACGAAGAGGAATTAACCAAAGGCTCAGCATGCAGTGCCAGAACCAAACTAGGGCCTGAAGCAATCCTGCGGTGTTGCGGCCAGCTCACAAGAAAGCGAGTTGAAGAAAGGAGCTCAGGGGCACTGTAATTCACAAACCTGCAGAGTTATAAATGACAGCTATCTTCCATTAATATATTGAAGTAAGGCTGCCAAGAGGAGTTGAAAGTGGGGCAGAATTGCAGGAAACCGATTTCAGGAGGTAGACTGGAATTGCATGTAAATCATAGGAAAAGAGGCAGAACGTCGACAATGATGCACTTGGCCAAAAAGTGCGTATGCGTTTTTTCCTGAATATATTCAGGAAAAAACGCATACGCCCTTTTTGGCCAACCAAGCAAGCTTGCAAAGGAAATCTGCACTACAATGAAGTCTCACTGCCCCCCGGTCAAAAGGGCCATCTGAAAAAAGTGTAAAATCCAGAAAGGCAGGACAGGCCATGGAGAACTGGGAGCCTTGTTATGCTGATGGGCGGGATGTAAATTGCCAGCAGCCACTCTGGAGAAGTGTATGGTGTTTCCTGAAACATCCAAAAAACAAAGCAACAGAGCCTAGGGCACTTCCACTTATGGTCCTATAGCTTAGGGAAATTAAAATCAAAAAGACACAGCCACCCCAAAGTTTGGGACGGCTCTGTTTACAAGAACCTCGTTTACCGTACAAGTTCAATATCACAGAAAGCGAAAAATGGATAAAGAAGTTGTGGTACTTACGTACAATGCATTATCAGTCAGCAATGAAATCTATGTCATCAGGCCTGTAGCAGCATAATGAGTGGATTCAGGTACGATGATTCTAAGTGAAATAAGTCACACAGAAAAAGAAACATCATAAGATATCACTACTACACGGAATGTAAACTTGGCTACACAGGAACAGAATTACAAAACAGAACAGGGTGTCAAATGTAGAAAACCAACTTATGCTTGCATAAGGGGAAAGGTGAGTTGGGGTGCTGCATAAAACCAGAGATTGAAATTAGCACAGATACCGTTCCATAAGCCAAATATGTAATAGACAAGAGCTACTCCTTGCTCAACGAAGTGGACTCAACACCCCACATTAAACGCCTATCAATATACCTGACTAGTAAGAATCTTAAAACCTATGGATTTATAGGTCTCCGAAAGAGAATCAAGCGTGTGTACTGCGGCATAAACGCAGCAGTGATAGGATTGGTGAGGTTCGGTGAGCAAATGCAGACCCTTTGAAGTCCTATTGCATGGTACCCATTCCATGGGTGTCAACTCTCCATGTTTAAGGGATTCTTCCTTCAGCTAAAACATGCATGTGGAACCCAGAGTATGATCCACCGTGTGATCGGGAAACGTGTTCAAATGTGTCTCAGTTTTCGTCCCCTGGTACTCGGGTGCAACATTCCAGACGCTTTACTAACACTCTCCCCACTTGGAGAGTCAGTGCCTTTAACCTCCTGTTTGGCCCAGTTTGCAATTTCTGTGGAAAATGAACAGGAATAGGGAGAACCAATGAGAGACTAGGTGGAGGTTTCTGGACGGGCAAATTTAACTCTCATTTCCCACCAGGAAGAGGAATTAACCAAAGGCTCAGCATGCCGTGCCGGAACCAAACTAGGGCCTGAAGCAATCCTGCGTTGTTGCGGCCAGCTCACAAGAAAGCGAGTTGACAAAAGGAGCTCAGGGGCACTGTAATTCACAAACCTGCAGAGTTATAAATGACAGCTATCTTCCAAAAATATATTGAAGTAAGGCTGCCAAGAGGAGTTGAAAGCGGGGCAGAATTGCAGGAAACCGATTTCAGGAGGTAGACTGGAATTGCATGTAAAGCATAGGAAAAGAGGCAGAACGTCCACAATGATGCACTTGGCCAAAAAGGGCGTATGCGTTTTTTCCTGAATATATTCAGGAAAAAACGCATACGCCCTTTTTGGCCAACCAAGCAAGCTTGCCAAGGAAATCTGCACTACAATGAAGTCTCACTGCCCCCCAGTCAAAAGGGCCATCTGAAAAAAGTGTAAAATCCAGAAAGGCAGGACAGGCCATGGAGAACTGGGAGCCTAGTTATGCTGACGGCCGGGATGTAAATTGCCAGCAGCCACTCTGGAGAAGTGTATGGTGTTTCCTGATACATCCAAAAAACAAAGCAACAGAGCCTAGGGCACATCCACTTATGGTCCTATAGCTTAGGGAAATTAAAATCAAAAAGACACACCCACCCCAAAGTTTGGGACGGCTCTGTTTATAAGAACCTCGTATACCATACAAGTTCAATATCAGAGAAAGCGAAAAATGGATAAAGAAGTTGTGGTACTCACGTACAATGCAATATCACTCAGCAATGAAATCTATGTCATCAGACCCGTAGCAGCATAATGACTGGATTCAGGTACGATGATTCTAAGTGAAATAAGTCACACAGAAAAAGAAACATCATAAGATATCACTAATACACGGAATGTAAACTTGGCTACACAAGAACTGATTACAAAACAGAACAGGGTGTCAAATGTAGAAAACCAACTTATGCTTGCGTAAGGGGAAAGGTAAGTTGCGGTGCTGCATAAAACAAGAGACTGAAATTAGCACAGATACCGTTCCATAAGCCAAATATGTAATAGACAAGAGCTACTCCTTGCTCAACGAAGTGGACTCAACAACCCATATTAAACGCCTAAGAATACACCTGAGTAGTAAGAATCTTAAAACCTATGGATTTATATGTCTCCGAAAGGGAATCAAGCGTGTGTACAGTGTCATAAACGCAGCAGTGATAGGATTGGTGAGGTTCGGTGAGCAAATGCAGACCCTTTGAAGTCCTATTGCATGGTACCCATTCCATGGGTCTCAATTCTCCAGGTTTAAGGAATTCTTCCTTCAGCTAAAACATTCATGTGGACCCAGAGTATGATCCACCGTGTGATCGGGAAACGTGTTCAAATGTGTCTCAGTTTTCGTCCCCTGGTACTCGGGTGCAACATTCCAGACGCTTTACTAACACTCTCCCCAGTTGGAGAGCCAGTGCCTTTAACCTCCTGTTTGGCCCCGTTTGCAATTTCTGCGTAAGATGAACAGGAAGAAGGAGAACCAATGAGAGACTAGCTGGAGGTGTCTGGACGGACAAATTTAACTCTCATTTCCCACCAGGAAGAGGAATTAACCAAAGGCTCAGCATGCGATGCCGGAACCAAATTAGGGCCTGAAGCAATCTTGCGGTGTTGCGGCCAGCTCACAAGAAAGCGAGTTGAAGAAAGGAGCTCAGGGGCACTGTAATTCACAAACCTGCAGAGTTACAAATGACAGCTATCTTCCAAAAATATATTGAAGGAAGTCTGCCAAGAGGACTTGAAAGCGGGGCAGAATTGCAGGAAACCGATTTCAGGAGGTAGAATGGAATTGCATGTAAAGCATAGGAAAAGAGGCAGAACGTCCACAATGATGCACTTGGCCAAAAAGGGCGTATGCGGTTTTTCCTGAATATATTCAGGAAAAAATGCATACGCCCTTTATGGCCAACCAAGCAAGCTTGCAAAGGAAATCTGCACTACATTGAAGTCTCACTGCCCCCCGGTCAAAAGGGCCATCTGAAAAAAGTGTAAAATCCAGAAAGGCAGGACATGCTATGGAGAACTGGGAGCCTTGTTATGCTGATGGGCGGCATGTAAATTGCCAACAGCCACTCTGGAGAAGTGTATGGTGTTTCCTGAAACATCCAAAAAACAAAGCAACAGAGCCTAAGGCACTTCCACTTATGGTCCTATAGCTTAGGGAAATGAAAATTAAAAGACACAGCCACCCCAAAGTTTGGGCCGGCTCTGTTTACAAGAACCTCGTTTACGGTACAAGTTCAATATCACAGAAAGCGAAAAATGGATAAAGAAGTTGTGGTACTTACGTACAATGCAATATCACTCAGCAATGAAATCTATGTCATCAGGCCTGTAGCAGCATAATGAGTGGATTCAGGTACGATGATTTTAAGTGAAATAAGTCACACAGAAAAAGAAACATCATAAGATATCACTACTACACGGAATGTAAACTTGGCTACACAGGAACTGAATTACAAAACAGAACAGGGTCTCAAATGTAGAAAACCAACTTATGCTTGCTTAAGGGGAAAGGTGAGTTGGGGTGCGGCATAAAACCAGAGATTGAAATTAGCACAGATACCGTTCCATAAGCCAAATATGTAATACACAAGAGCTACTCCTTGCTCAACGAAGTGGACTCAACACCCCATATTAAACGCCTAAGAATATACCTGACTAGTAAGAATCTTAAAACCTATGGATTTATATGTCTCCGAAAGAGAATCAAGCGTGTGTACAGTGTCATAAACGCAGCAGTGATAGGATTGGTGAGGTTCGGTGAGCAAATGCAGACTCTTTGAAGTCATATTGCATAGTATCCATTCCATGGGTCTCAACTCTCCAGGTTTAAGGGATTCTACCTTCAGCTAAAACATGCATGTGGAACCCAGAGTATGATCCACCGTGTGATCGGGAAACGTGTTCAAATGTGTCTCAGTTTTTGTCCCCTGGTACTCGGGTGAAAAATTCCAGACGCTTTACTAACACTCTCCCCACTTGGAGAGCCAGTGCCTTTAAACTCCTGTTTGGCCCCGTTTGCAATTTTTGCATAAGATGAACAGGAAGAAGGAGAACCAATGAGAGACTAGCTGGAGGTGTCTGGACGGACAAATTTAACTCTCATTTCCCACCAGGAAGAGGAATTAACCAAAGGCTCAGCATGCGATGCCGGAACCAAATTAGGGCCTGAAGCAATCTTGCGGTGTTGCGGCCAGCTCACAAGAAAGCGAGTTGAAGAAAGGAGCTCAGGGGCACTGTAATTCACAAACCTGCAGAGTTATAAATGACAGCTATCGTCCAAAAATATATTGAAGGAAGCCTGCCAAGAGGACTTGAAAGTGGGGCAGAAATGCAGGAAACCGATTTCAGGAGGTAGACTGGAATTGCATGTAAAGCATAGGAAAAGAGGAAAAACGTCCACAATGATGCACTTGGCCTGAATATATTCAGGAGAAAACGCATACGCCCTTTTTGGCCAACCAAGCAAGCTTGCAAAGGAAATCTGCACTACAATGAAGTCTCACTGCCCCCCGGTCAAAAGTGACATCTGAAAAAAGTGTAAAATCCAGAAAGGCAGGACAGGCCATGGAGAACTGGGAGCCTTGTTATGCTGATGGGCGGCATGTAAATTGCCAACAGCCACTCTGGAGAAGTGTATGGTGTTTCCTGAAACATCCAAAAAACAAAGCAACAGAGCCTAAGGCACTTCCACTTATGGTCCTATAGCTTAGGGAAATGAAAATCAAAAAGACACAGCCACCCCAAAGTTTGGGCCGGCTCTGTTTACAAGAACCTCGTTTACGGTACAAGTTCAATATCACAGAAAGCGAAAAATGGATAAAGAAGTTGTGGTACTTACGTACAATGCAATATCACTCAGCAATGAAATCTATGTCATCAGGCCTGTAGCAGCATAATGAGTGGATTCAGGTACGATGATTTTAAGTGAAATAAGTCACACAGAAAAAGAAACATCATAAGATATCACTACTACACGGAATGTAAACTTGGCTACACAGGAACTGAATTACAAAACAGAAAAGGGTCTCAAATGTAGAAAGCCAACTTATGCTTGCTTAAGGGGAAAGGTGAGTTGGGGTGCGGCATAAAACCAGAGATTGAAATTAGCACAGATACCGTTCCATAAGCCAAATATGTAATAGACAAGAGCTACTCCTTGCTCAACGAAGTGGACTCAACACCCCATATTAAACGCCTAAGAATATACCTGACTAGTAAGAATCTTAAAACCTATGGATTTATATGTCTCCGAAAGAGACTCAAGCGTGTGTACAGTGTCATAAACGCAGCAGTGATAGGATTGGTGAGGTTCGGTGAGCAAATGCAGACTCTTTGAAGTCATATTGCATAGTACCCATTCCATGGGTCTCAACTCTCCAGGTTTAAGGGATTCTACCTTCAGCTAAAACATGCATGTGGAACCCAGAGTATGATCCACCGTGTGATCGGGAAACGTGTTCAAATGTGTCTCAGTTTTTGTCCCCTGGTACTCGGGTGCAACATTCCAGACGCTTTACTAACACTCTCCCCAGTTGGAGAGCCAGTGCCTTTAACCTCCTGTTTGGCCCCGTTTGCAATTTCTGCGTAAGATGAACAGGAAGAAGGAGAACCAATGAGAGACTAGCTGGAGGTGTCTGGACGGACAAATTTAACTCTCATTTCCCACCAGGAAGAGGAATTAACCAAAGGCTCAGCATGCGATGCCGGAACCAAATTAGGGCCTGAAGCAATCTTGCGGTGTTGCGGCCAGCTCACAAGAAAGCGAGTTGAAGAAAGGAGCTCAGGGGCACTGTAATTCACAAACCTGCAGAGTTACAAATGACAGCTATCTTCCAAAAATATATTGAAGGAAGTCTGCCAAGAGGAGTTGAAAGCGGGGCGGAATTGCAGGAAACCGATTTCAGGAGGTAGACTGGAATTGCATGTAAAGCATAGGAAAAGAGGCAGAACGTCCACAATGATCCACTTGGCCAAAAAGGGCGTATGCGTTTTTTCCTGAATATATTCAGGAAAAAACGCATACGCCCTTTTTGGCCAACCAAGCAAGCTTGCAAAGGAAATCTGCACTATAATGAAGTCTCACTGCCCCCCGGTCAAAAGGGCCATCTGAAAAAAGTGTAAAATCCAGAAAGGCAGGACAGGCCATGGAGAACTGGGAGCCTTGTTATGCTGATGGGCGGGATGTAAATTGCCAGCAGCCACTCTGGAGAAGTGTATGGTGTTTCCTGAAACATCCAAAAAACAAAGAAACAGAGCCTAGGGCACTTCCACTTATGGTCCTATAGCTTAGGGAAATTAAAATCAAAAAGACACAGCCACCCCAAAGTTTGGGACGGATCTGTTTACAACAACCTCGTTTATGGTACATGTTCAATATCACAGAAAGAGAAAAATGGATAAAGAAGTTGTGGTACTCACGTACAATGCAATATCACTCAGCAATGAAATCTATGTCATCAGGCCCGTAGCAGCGTAATGAGTGGATTCAGGTACGATGATTCTAAGTGAAATAAGTCACACAGAAAAAGAAACATCATAAGATATCACTACTACACGGAATGTAAACTTGCCTACACAAGAACTGAATTACAAAACAGAACAGGGTGTCAAATGTAGAAAACCAACTCATGCTTGCTTAAGGGGAAAGGTGAGTTGGGGTGCGGCATAAAACCAGAGATTGAAATTAGCACAGATACCGTTCCATAAGCCAAATATGTAATAGACAAGAGCTACTCCTTGCTCAACGAAGTGGACTCAACACCCCATATTAAACGCCTAAGAATATACCTGACTAGTAAGAATATTAAAACCTATGGATTTATATGTCTCCGAAAGGGAATCAAGCGTGTGTACAGCAGCATAAACGCAGCAGTGATAGGATTGGTGAGGTTCGGTGAGCAAATGCAGACCCTTTGAAGTCCTATTGCATGGTACCCATTCCATGGGTCTCAACTCTCCAGGTTTAAGGAATTCTTCCTTCAGCTAAAACATTCATGTGGACCCAGAGTATGATCCACCGTGTGATCGGGAAACGTGTTCAAATGTGTCTCAGTTTTCGTCCCCTGGTACTCGGGTGCAACATTCCAGACGCTTTACTAACACTCTCCCCACTTGGAGAGTCAGTGCCTTTAACCTCCTGTTTGGCCCAGTTTGCAATTTCTGTGGAAAATGAACAGGAATAGGGAGAACCAATGAGAGAGTAGGTGGAGGTGTCCGGAAGGGCAAATTTAACTCTCATTTCTCACCAGGAAGAGGAATTAACCAAAGGCTCAGCATCTGATGCCGGAACCAAACTAGGGCCTGAAGTAATCCTGCGGTGTTGCGCCCAGCTCACAAGAAAGCGAGTTGAAGAAAGGAGCTCAGGGGCACTGTAATTCACAAACCTGCAGAGTTATAAATGACAGCTATCGTCCAAAAATATATTGAAGGAAGCCTGCCAAGAGGAGTTGAAAGTGGGGCAGAATTGCAGGAAACCGATTTCAGGAGGTAGACTGGAATTGCATGTAAAGCATAGGAAAAGAGGCAGAACGTCCACAATGATGCACTTGGCCAAAAAGGGCGTATGCGTTTTTTCCTGAAAAAACGCATACGCCCTTTTTGGCCAACCAAGCAAGCTTGCAAAGGAAATCTGCACTACAATGAAGTCTCACTGCCCCCCGGTCAAAAGTGACATCTGAAAAAAGTGTAAAATCCAGAAAGGCAGGACAGGCAATGGAGAACTGGGAGCCTTGTTATGCTGATGGGCGGCATGTAAATTGCCAACAGCCACTCTGAAGAAGTGTATGGTGTTTCCTGAAACATCCAAAAAACAAAGCAACAGAGCCTAGGGCACTTCCACTTATGGTCCTATAGCTTAGGGAAATGAAAATCAAAAAGACACAGCCACCCCAAAGTTTGGGCCGGCTCTGTTTACAAGAACCTCGTTTACGGTACAAGTTCAATATCACAGAAAGCGAAAAATGGATAAAGAAGTTGTGGTACTTACGTACAATGCAATATCACTCAGCAATGAAATCTATGTCATCAGGCCCGTAGCAGCATAATGAGTGGATTCAGGTACAATGATTTTAAGTGAAATAAGTCACACAGAAAAAGAAACATCATAAGATATCACTAATACACGGAATGTAAACTTGGCTACACAGGAACTGAATTACAAAACAGAACAGGGTCTCAAATGTAGAAAACCAACTTATGCTTGTTAAGGGGAAAGGTGAGTTGGGGTGCGGCATAAAACCAGAGATTGAAATTAGCACAGATACCGTTCCATAAGCCAAATATGTAATAGACAAGAGCTACTCCTTGCTCAACGAAGTGGACTCAACACCACATATTAAACGCCTAAGAATATACCTGACTAGTAAGAATCTTAACACCTATGGATTTATATGTCTCTGAAAGAGAATCAAGCGTGTGTACAGCGGCATAAACGCAGCAGTGATAGGATTGGTGAGGTTCGGTGAGCAAATGCAGACCCTTTGAAGTCATATTGCATGGTACCCATTCCATGGGTCTCAACTCTCCATGTTTAAGGGATTCTTCCTTCAGTTAAAACATGCATGTGGAACCCAGAATATGATCCACCGTGTGATCGGAAAACGTGTTCAAATGTGTCTCAGTTTTCGTCCCCTGGTACTCGGGTGCAACATTCCAGACGCTTTACTAACACTCTCCCCACTTGGAGAGTCAGTGCCTTTAACCTCCTGTTTGGCCCAGTTTGCAATTTCTGTTGAAAATGAACAGGAAGAGGGAGAACCAATGAGAGACTAGCTGGAGGTGTCTGGACGGGCAAATTTAACTCTCATTTCCCACCAGGAAGAGGAATTAACCAAAGGCTCAGCATGCGATGCCGGAAACAAACTAGGGCCTGAAGCAATCCTGCGGTGTTGCGGCCAGCTCACAAGAAAGCGAGTTGAAGAAAGGAGCTCAGGGGCACTGTAATTCACAAACCTGCAGAGTTATAAATGACAGCTATCGTCCAAAAATATATTGAAGTAAGGCTGCCAAGAGGACTTGAAAGCGGGGCAGAATTGCAGGAAACCGATTTCAGGAGGTAGACTGGAATTGCATGTAAAGCATAGGAAAAGAGGCAGAACGTCGACAATGATGCACTTGGCCAAAAAGGGCGTATGCGTTTTTTCCTGAATATATTCAGGAAAAAACGCATACGCCCTTTTTGGCCAACCAAGGAAGCTTGCAAAGGAAATCTGCACTACAATGAAGTCTCACTGCCCCCCGGTCAAAAGTGACATCTGAAAAAAGTGTAAAATCCAGAAAGGCAGGACAGGCCATGGAGAACTGTGAGCCTTGTTATGCTGATGGGCGGGATGTAAATTGCCAACAGCCACTCTGGAGAAGTGTATGGTGTTTCCTGAAACATCCAAAAAACAAAGCAACAGAGCCTAGGGCACTTCCACTTATGGTCCTATAGCTTAGGGAAATGAAAATCAAAAAGACACAGCCACCCCAAAGTTTGGGCCGGCTCTGTTTACAAGAACCTCGTTTACGGTACAAGTTCAATATCACAGAAAGCGAAAAATGGATAAAGAAGTTGTGGTACTTACGTACAATGCAATATCACTCAGCAATGAAATCTATGTCATCAGCCCCGTAGCAGCATAATGAGTGGATTCAGGTACGATGATTTTAAGTGAAATAACTCACACAGAAAAAGAAACATCAAAAGATATCACTACTACACGGAATGTAAACTTGGCTACACAGGAACTAAATTACAAAACAGAAGAGGGTCTCAAATATAGAAAACCAACTTATGCTTCCTTAAGGGGAAAGGTGAGTTGGGGTGCGGCATAAAACCAGAGATTGAAATTAGCACAGATACCATTCCATAAGCCAAATATGTAATAGACAAGAGCTACTCCTTGCTCAACGAAGTGGACTCAACACCCCATATTAAACGCCTAAGAATATACCTGACTAGTAAGAATCTTAAAACCTATGGATTTATATGTCTCCGAAAGAGAATCAAGCATGTGTACAGTGTCATAAACGCAGCAGTGATAGGATTGGTGAGGTTCGGTCAGCAAATGCAGACTCTTTGAAGTCATATTGCATGGTACCCATTCCATGGGTCTCAACTCTCCAGGTTTAAGGGATTCTTCCTTCAGCTAAAACATACATGTGGAACCCAGAGTATGATCCACCGTGTGATCGGGAAACGTGTTCAAATGTGTCTCAGTTTTCGTCCCCTGGTACTCGGGTGCAACATTCCAGACGCTTTACTAACACTCTCCCCACTTGGAGAGTCAGTGCCTTTAACCTCCTGTTTGGCCCAGTTTGCAATTTCTGCGTAAGATGAACAGGAAGAGGGAGAACCAATGAGAGACTAGCTGGAGGTGTCTGGACGGACAAATTTAACTCTCATTTCCCACCAGGAAGAGGAATTAACCAAAGGATCAGCATGCGATGCGGGAACCAAACTAGGGCCTGAAGCAATCCTGCGGTGTTGCGGCCAGCTCACAAGAAAGCGAGTTGAAGAAAGGAGCTCAGGGGCACTGTAGTTCACAAACCTGCAGAGTTATAAATGACAGCTATCGTCCAACAATATATTGAAGTAAGGCTGCCAAGAGGACTTGAAAGTGGGGCAGAATTGCAGGAAACCGATTTCAGGAGGTAGACTGGAATTGCATGTAAAGCATAGGAAAAGAGGCAGAACGTCCACAATGATGCACTTGGCCAAAAAGGGTGTATGCGTTTTTTCCTGAATATATTCAGGAAAAAACGCATACGCCCTTTTGGGCCAACCAAGCAGGTTTGAAAAGGAAATCTGCACTACAATGAAGTCTCACTGCCCCCCGGTCAAAAGGGCCATCTGAAAAAAGTGTAAAATCTAGAAAGTCAGGACAGGCCATGGAGAACTGGGAGCCTTGTTATGCTGATGGGCGGGATGTAAATTGCCAGCAGCCACTCTGGAGAAGTGTATGGTGTTTCCTGAAACATCCAAAAAACAAAGCAACAGAGCCTAGGGCACTTCCACTTATGGTCCTATAGCTTAGGGAAATGAAAATCAAAAAGACACAGCCACCGCAAAGTTTGTGACGGCTCTGTTTACAAGAACCTCGTTTACGGTACAAGTTCCATATCACAGAAAGCGAAAAATGGATAAAGAAGTTGTGGTACTTACGTACAATGCAATATCACTCAGCAATGAAATCTATGTCATCAGGCCCGTAGCAGCATAATGAGTAGATTCAGGTACGATGATTCTAAGTGAAATAAGTCACACAGAAAAAGAAACATCATAAGATATCACTACTACACGGAAAGTAAACTTGGCTACACAAGAACTGAATTACAAAACAGAACAGTGTGTCAAATGTAGAAAACCAACTCATGCTTGCTTAAGGGGAAAGGTGAGTTGGGGTGCTGCATAAAACCAGAGATTGAAATTAGCACAGATACCGTTCCATAAGCCAAATATGTAATAGACAAGAGCTATTCCTTGCTCAACGAAGTGGACTCAACACCCCATATTAAACGCCTAAGAATATACCTGACTAGTAAGAATCTTAAAACCTATGGATTTATATGTCTCTGAAAGAGAATCAAGCATGTGTATAGCGGCATAAACGCAGCAGTGATAGGATTGGTGAGGTTCGGTGAGCAAATGCAGACCCTTTGATGTCATATTGCATGGTACCCATTCCATAGGTCTCAACTCTCCAGGTTTAAGGAATTCTTCCTTCAGCTAAAACATGCATGTGGAATCCAGAGTATGATCCACCGTGTGATCGGGAAACGTGTTCAAATGTGTCTCAGTTTTCGTCCCCTGGTACTCGGGTGCAACATTCCAGACGCTTTACTAACACTCTCCCCACTTGGAGAGTCAGTGCCTTTAACCTCCTGTTTGGCCCAGTTTGCAATTTCTGTGGAAAATGAACAGGAATAGGGAGAACCAATGACAGACTAGGTGGAGGTTTCTGGACGGGCAAATTTAACTCTCATTTCCCACCACGAAGAGGAATTAACCAAAGGCTCAGCGTGTCATGCCGGAACCAAACTAGGGCCAGAAGCAATCCTGCGGTGTTGCGGCCAGCTCACAAAAAAGCGATTTGAAGAAAGGAGCTCAGGGGCACTGTAATTCACAAACCTGCAGAGTTATAAATGACAGCTATCTTCAAAAATATATTGAAGTAAGGCTGCCAAGAGGAGTTGAAAGCGGGGCGGAATTGCAGGAAACCGATTTCAGGAGGTAGACTGGAATTGCATGTAAAGCATAGGAAAAGAGGCAGAACGTCCACAATGATGCACTTGGCCAAAAAGGGCGTATGAGTTTTTTCCTGAATATATTCAGGAAAAAACGCATACGCCCTTTTTGGCCAACCAAGCAAGGTTGCAAAGGAAATCTGCACTACAATGAAGTCTCACTGTCCCCTGGTCAAAAGGGCCATCTGAAAAAACTGTAAAATCCAGAAAGGCAAGACAGGCCATGGAGAACTGTGAGCCTTGTTATGCTGATGGGCGGGATGTAAATTGCCAGCAGCCACTCTGGAGAACTGTATGGTGTTTCCTGAAACATCTAAAATACAAAGCAACAGAGCCTAGGGCACGTCCACTTATGGTCCTATAGCTTAGGGAAATTAAAATCAAAAAGACACAGCCACCCCAAAGTTTGGGACGGCTCTGTTTACAAGAACCTCGTTTACCATACAAGTTCAATATCACAGAAACGAAAAATGGATAAAGAAGTTGTGTAACTTACGTACAATGCAATATCACTCAGCAATGAAATCTATGTCATCAGGCCCATAGCAGCATAATGAGTGGATTCAGGTACGAGGATTCTGAGTGAAATAAGTCACACAGAAAAAGAAACATCATAAGATATCACTACTAAACGGAATGTGAACTTGGCTACACAAGAATTGAATTACAAAACAGAACAGTGTGTCAAATGTAGAAAACCAACTTATGCTTGCTTAAGGGGAAAGGTAAGTTGCGGTGCTGCATAAAACAAGAGATTGAAATTAGCACAGATACTGTTCCATAAGCCAAATATGTAATAGACAAGAGCTACTCCTTGCTCAACGAAGTGGACTCAACAACCCATATTAAACGCCTAAGAATATACCTGAGTAGTAAGAATCTTAAAACCTATGGATTTATATGTCTCTGAAAGGGAATCAATCATGTGTACAGCAGCATAAACGCAGCAGTGATAGGATTGGTGAGGTTCGGTGAGCAAATGCAGACCCTCTGAAGTCCTATTGCATGGTACCCATTCCATTGGTCTCAACTCTCCAGGTTTAAGGAATTCTTCCTTCAGCTAAAACATTCATGTGGACCCAGAGTATGATCCACCGTGTGATCGGGAAACGTGTTCAAATGTGTCTCAGTTTTCGTCCCCTGGTACTCGGGTGCAACATTCCAGACGCTTTACTAACACTCTCCCCACTTGGAGAGTCAGTGCCTTTAACCTCCTGTTTGGCCCAGTTTGAAATTTCTGTGGAAAATAAACAGGAATACGGAGAACCAATGAGAGACTAGGTGGAGGTGTCCGGAAGGGCAAATTTAACTCTCATTTCTCACCAGGAAGAGGAATTAACCAAAGGCTCAGCATGCCATTCCGGAACCAAACTAGGGCCTGAAGCAATGCTGCGGTGTTGCGGCCAGCTTACAAGAAAGCGAGTTGAAGAAAGGAGCTCAGGGGCACTGTAATTCACAAACCTGCAGAGTTATAAATGACAGCTATCGTCCAAAAATATTTTGAAGTAAGGCTGCCAAGAGGACTTGAAAGTGGGGCAGAATTGCAGGAAACCGATTTCAGGAGGTAGACTGGAATTGCATGTAAAGCATAGGAAAAGAGGCAGAACGTCCACAATGATGCACTTGGCCAAAAAGGGCGTATGCGTTTTTTCCTGAATATATTCAGGAAAAAACACATACGCCCTTTTTGGCCAACCAAGCAAGCTTGCAAAGGAAATCTGCACTACAATGAAGTCTCACTGCCCCCCGGTCAAAAGTGACATCTGAAAAAATTGTAAAATCCAGAAAGGCAGGACAGGCCATGGAGAACTGGGAGCCTTGTTATGCTGATGGGTGGGATGTAAATTGCCAACAGCCACTCTGGAGAAGTGTATGGTGTTTCCTGAAACATCCAAAAAACAAAGCAACAGAGCCTAGGGCACTTCCACTTATGGTCCTATAGCTTAGGGAAATGAAAATCAAAAAGACACAGCCACCCCAAAGTTTGGGCTGGCTCTGTTTACAAGAACCTCGTTTACGGTACAAGTTCAATATCACAGAAAGCGAAAAATGGATAAAGAAGTTGTGGTACTTACGTACAATGCAATATCACTCAGCAATGAAATCTATGTCATCAGGCCCGTAGCAGCATAATAAGTGGATTCAGGTACGATGATTTTAAGTGAAATATGTCACACAGAAAAAGAAACATCATAAGATATCACTACTACACGGAATGTAAACTTGGCTACACAGGAACTGAATTACAAAACAGAAGAGGGTCTCAAATGTAGAAAACCAACTTATGCTTGCTTAAGGGGAAAGGTGAGTTGGGGTGCGGCATAAAACCAGAGATTGAAATTAGCACAGATACCGTTCCATAAGCCAAATATGTAATAGACAAGAGCTACTCCTTGCTCAACGAAGTGGACTCAACACCCCATATTAAACGCCTAAGAATATACCTGACTAGTAAGAATCTTAAAACCTATGGATTTATATGTCTCCGAAAGAGAATCAAGCGTGTGTACAGCGGCATAAACGCAGCAGTGATAGGATTGGTGAGGTTCGGTGAGCAAATGCAGACCCTTTGAAGTCATATTGCATAGTACCCATTCCATGGGTCTCAACTCTCCATGTTTAAGGGATTCTTCCTTCAGTTAAAACACGCATGTGGAACCCAGAATATGATCCACCGTGTGATCGGAAAACGTGTTCAAATGTGTCTCAGTTTTCGTCCCCTGGTACTCGGGTGCAACATTCCAGACGCTTTACTAACACTCTCCCCACTTGGAGAGTCAGTGCCTTTAACCTCCTGTTTGGCCCAGTTTGCAATTTCTGCGTAAGATGAACAGGAAGAGGGAGAACCAATGAGAGACTAGCTGGAGGTGTCTGGACGGGCAAATTTAACTCTCATTTCCCACCAGGAAGAGGAATTAACCAAAGGCTCAGCATGCGATGCCAGAACCAAACTAGGGCCTGAACCAATCCTGCGGTGTTGCGGCCAGCTCACAAGAAAGCGAGTTGAAGAAAGGAGCTCAGGGGCACTGTAATTCACAAACCTGCAGAGTTATAAATGACAGCTATCGTCCAAAAATATATTGAAGTAAGGCTGCCAAGAGGACTTGAAAGTGGGGCAGAATTGCAAGAAACCGATTTCAGGAGGTAGACTGGAATTGCATGTAAAGTATAGGAAAAGAGGCAGAACGTCCACAATGATGCACTTGGCCAAAACGGGCATATGCGTTTTATCCTGAATATATTCAGGATAAAACGCATATGCCCTTTCTGGCCAACCAAGCAAGCTTGCAAAGGAAATCTGCACTACAATGAAGTCTCACTGCCCCCCGGTCAAAGGGGACATCTGAAAAAGTGTAATATCCAGAAAGGCAGGACAGGCCATGGAGAACTGGGAGCCTTGTTATGCTGATGGGCGGGATGTAAATTGCCAGCAGCCACTCTGAAGATGTGTATGGTGTTTCCTGAAACATCCAAAAAACAAAGCAACAGAGCCTAGGGCACTTCCACTTATGGTCCTATAGCTTAGGGAAATTAAAATCAAAAAGACACAGCCACCCCAAAGTTTCGGCCGGCTCTGTTTACAAGAACCTCGTTTACGGTACAAGTTCAATATCACAGAAAGCGAAAAATGGATAAAGAAGTTGTGGTACTTACGTACAATGCAATATCAGTCAGCAATGAAATCTATGTCATCAGGCCCGTAGCAGCATAATGAGTGGATTCAGATACGATGATTCTAAGTGAAATAAGTCACACAGAAAAAGAAACATCATAAGATATCACTACTACACGGAATGTAAACTTGGCTACACAGGAACTGAATTACAAAACAGAACAGGGTCTCAAATGTAGAAAACCAACTTATGCTTGCTTAAGGGGAAAGGTGAGTTGGGGTGCTGCATAAAACCAGAGATTGAAAGTAGCACAGATACCGTTCCATAAGCCAAATATGTAATAGACAAGAGCTACTCCTTGCTCAAAGAAGTGGACTCAACAACCCATATTAAACGCCTAAGAATATACCTGAGTAGTAAGAATCTTAAAACCTATGGATTTATATGTCTCCGAAAGGGAATCAAGCGTGTGTACAGCAGCATAAACGCAGCAGTGATAGGATTGGTGAGGTTCGGTGAGCAAATGCAGACCCTTTGAAGTCCTATTGCATGGTACACATTCCATGGGTCTCAACTCTCCAGGTTTAAGGAATTCTTCCTTCAGCTAATACATTCATGTGGACCCAGAGTATGATCCACCGTGTGATCGGGAAACGTGTTCAAATGTGTCTCAGTTTTCGCCCCCTGGTACTCGGCTGCAACATTCCAGACGCTTTACTAACACTCTCCCCACTTGGAGAGTCAGTGCCTTTAACCTCCTGTTTGGCCCAGTTTGCAATTTCTGTGGAAAATGAACAGGAATAGGGAGAACCTATGAGAGACTAGGTGGAGGTGTCCGGAAGGGCAAATTTAACTCTCATTTCTCACCAGGAAGGGGAATTAACCAAAGACTCAGCATGCCATTCCGGAACCAAACTAGGGCCTGAAGCAATGCTGCGGTGTTGCGGCCAGCTTACAAGAAAGCGAGTTGAAGAAAGGAGCTCAGGGGCACTGTAGTTCACAAACCTGCAGAGTTATAAATGACAGCTATCGTCCAAAAATATTTTGAAGTAAGGCTGCCAAGAGGACTTGAAAGTGGGGCAGAATTGCAGGAAACCGATTTCAGGAGGTAGACTGGAATTGCATGTAAAGCATAGGAAAAGAGGCAGAACGTCCACAATGATGCACTTGGCCAAAAAGCGCGTATGCGTTTTTTCCTGAATATATTCAGGAAAAAACGCATACGCCCTTTTTGGCCAACCAAGCAAGCTTGCAAAGGAAATCTGCACTACAATGAAGTCTCACTGCCCCCCGGTCAAAAGTGACATCTGAAAAAAGTGTAAAATCCAGAAAGGCAGGACAGGCCATGGAGAACTGGGAGCCTTGTTATGCTGATGGGCGGCATGTAAATTGCCAACAGCCACTCTGGAGAAGTGTATGGGGTTTCCTGAAACATCCAAAAAACAAAGCAACAGAGCCTAGGGCACTTCCACTTATGGTCCTATAGCTTAGGGAAATGAAAATCAAAAAGACACAGCCACCCCAAAGTTTGGGCTGGCTCTGTTTACAAGAACCTCGTTTACGGTACAAGTTCAATATCACAGAAAGCGAAAAATGGATAAAGAAGTTGTGGTACTTACGTACAATGCAATATCACTCAGCAATGAAATCTATGTCATCAGGCCCATAGCAGCATAATGAGTGGATTCAGGTACGATGATTTTAAGTGAAATAAGTCACACAGAAAAAGAAACATCATAAGATATCACTACTACACGGAATGTAAACTTGGCTACACAGGAACTGAATTACAAAACAGAAGAGGGTCTCAAATGTAGAAAACCAACTTATGCTTGCTTAAGGGGAAAGGTGAGTTGGGGTGCGGCATAAAACCAGAGATTGAAATTAGCACAGATACCGTTCCATAAGCCAAATATGTAATAGACAAGAGCTACTCCTTGCTCAACGAAGTGGACTCAACACCCCATATTAAACGCCTAAGAATATACCTGACTAGTAAGAATCTTAAAACCTATGGATTTATATGTCTCCGAAAGAGAATCAAGCGTGTGTACAGCAGCATAAACGCAGCAGTGATAGGATTGGTGAGGTTCGGTGAGCAAATGCAGACCCTTTGAAGTCATATTGCATAGTACCCATTCCATGGGTCTCAACTCTCCATGTTTAAGGGATTCTTCCTTCAGTTAAAACACGCATGTGGAACCCAGAATATGATCCACCGTGTGATCGGAAAACGTGTTCAAATGTGTCTCGGTTTTCGTCCCCTGGTACTCGGGTGCAACATTCCAGACGCTTTACTAACACTCTCCCCACTTGGAGAGTCAGTGCCTTTAACCTCCTGTTTGGCCCAGTTTGCAATTTCTGCGTAAGATGAACAGGAAGAGGGAGAACCAATGAGAGACTAGCTGGAGGTGTCTGGACGGGCAAATTTAACTCTCATTTCCCACCAGGAAGAGGAATTAACCAAAGTCTCAGCATGCGATGCCAGAACCAAACTAGGGCCTGAAGCAATCCTGCGGTGTTGCGGCCAGATCACAAGAAAGCGAGTTGAAGAAAGGAGCTCAGGGCCACTGTAATTCACAAACCTGCAGAGTTATAAATGACAGCTATTGTCCAAAAATATATTGAAGTAAGGCTGCCAAGAGGACTTGAAAGTGGGGCAGAATTGCAAGAAACCGATTTCAGGACGTAGACTGGAATTGCATGTAAAGCATAGGAAAAGAGGCAGAAGGTCCACAATGATGCACTTGGCCAAAAAGGGCGTATGCGTTTTTTCCTGAATATATTCAGGAAAAAACGCATACGCCCTTTTTGGCCAACCAAGCAAGCTTGCAAAGGAAATCTGCACTACAATGAAGTCTCACTGCCCCCCGGTCAAAAGGGCCATCTGAAAAAAGTGTAAAATCCAGAAAGGCAGGACAGGCCATGGAGAACTGGGAGCCTTGTTATGCTGATGGGCGGGATGTAAATTGCCAGCAGCCACTCTGGAGAAGTGTATGGTGTTTCCTGAAACATCCAAAAAACAAAGCAACAGAGCCTAGGGCACTTCCACTTATGGTCCTATAGCTTAGGGAAATGAAAATCAAAAAGACACAGCCACCCCAAAGTTTGGGACGGCTCTGTTTACAAGAACCTCGTTTACGGTACAAGTTCAATATCACAGAAAGCGAAAAATGGATAAAGAAGTTGTGGTACTTACGTACAATGCAATATCACTCAGCAATGAAATCTATGTCATCAGGCCCGTAGCAGCATAATGAGTGGATTCAGGTACGATGATTTTAAGTGGAATAAGTCACACAGAAAAAGAAACATCATAAGATATCACTACTACACGGAATGTAAACTTGGCTACACAGGAACTGAATTACAAAACAGAAGAGGGTCTCAAATGTAGAAAACCAACTTATGCTTGCTTAAGGGGAAAGTTGAGTTGGGGTGCGGAATAAAACCAGAGATTGAAATTAGCACAGATACCGTTCCATAAGCCAAATATGTAATAGACAAGAGCTACTCCTTGCTCAACGAAGTGGACTCAACACCCCATATTAAACGCCTAAGAATATACCTGACTAGTAAGAATCTTAAAACCTATGGATTTATATGTCTCTGAAAGAGAATCAAGCGTGTGTACAGTGTAATAAACGCAGCAGTGATAGGATTGGTGAGGTTCGGTGAGCAAATGCAGACTCTTTGAAGTCATATTGCATGGTACCCATTCCATGGGTCTCAACTCTCCAGGTTTAAGGGATTCTTCCTTCAGCTAAAACATGCATGTGGAACCCACAGTATGATCCACCGTGTGATTGGGAAACGTGTTCAAATGTGTCTCAGTTTTCGTCCCCTGGTACTCGGGTGCAACATTCCAGACGCTTTACTAACACTCTCCCCACTTGGAGAGTCAGTGCCTTTAACCTCCTGTTTGGCCCAGTTTGCTATTTCTGTGGAAAATGAACAGAAATACGGAGAACAAATGAGAGACTAGGTGGAGGTTTCTGGACGGGCAAATTTAACTCTCATTTCCCACCAGGAAGAGGAATTAACCAAAGGCTCAGCGTGTCATGCCCGAACCACACTAGGGCCAGAAGCAATCCTGCGGTGTTGTGGCCAGCTCACAAGAAAGCGAGTTGAAGAAAGGAGCTCAGGGGCACTGTAATTCACAAACCTGCAGAGTTATAAATGACAGCTATCTTCCAAAAATATATTGAAGTAACGCTGCCAAGAGGAGTTGAAAGCGGGGCAGAATTGCAGGAAACCGATTTCAGGAGGTAGACTGGAATTGCATGTAAAGTATAGGAAAAGAGGCAGAACGTCCACAATGATGCACTTGGCCAAAAAGGGCATATGCCTTTTATCCTGAATATATTCAGGATAAAACGCATATGCCCTTTCTGGCCAACCAAGCAAGCTTGCAAAGGAAATCTGCACTACAATGAAGTCTCACTGCCCCCCGGTCAAAAGGGCCATCTGAAAAAAGTGTAAAATCCAGAAAGGCAGGACAGGCCATGGAGAACTGGGAGCCTTGTTATGCTGATGGGCGGGATGTAAATTGCCAACAGCCACTCTGGAGAAGTGTATGGTGTTTCCTGAAACATCCAAAAAACAAAGCAACAGAGCCTAGGGCACTTCCACTTATGGTCCTATAGCTTAGGGAAATGAAAATCAAAAAGACACAGCCACCCCAAAGTTTGGGCTGGCTCTGTTTACAAGAACCTCGTTTACGGTACAAGTTCAATATCACAGAAAGTGAAAAATGGATAAAGAAGTTGTGGTACTTACGTACAATGCAATATCACTCAGCAATGAAATCTATGTCATCAGGCCCGTAGCAGCATAATGAGTGGATTCAGGTACGATGATTTTAAGTGAAATAAGTCACACAGAAAAAGAAACATCATAAGATATCACTACTACACGGAATGTAAACTTGGCTACACAGGAACTGAATTACAAAACAGAAGAGGGTCTCAAATGTAGAAAACCAACTTATGCTTGCTTAAGGGGAAAGGTGAGTTGGGGTGCGGCATAAAACCAGAGATTGAAATTAGCACAGATACCGTTCCATAAGCCAAATATGTAATAGACAAGAGCTACTCCTTGCTCAACGAAGTGGACTCAACACCCCATATTAAACGCCTAAGAATATACCTGACTAGTAAGAATCTTAAAACCTATGGATTTATATGTCTCCGAAAGAGAATCAAGCGTGTGTACAGCGGCATAAACGCAGCAGTGATAGGATTGGTGAGGTTCGGTGAGCAAATGCAGACCCTTTGAAGTCATGTTGCATAGTACCCATTCCATGAGTCTCAACTCTCCATGTTTAAGGGATTCTTCCTTCAGTTAAAACACGCATGTGGAACCCAGAATATGATCCACCGTGTGATCGGAAAACGTGTTCAAATGTGTCTCAGTTTTCGTCCCCTGGTACTCGGGTGCAACATTCCAGACGCTTTACTAACACTCTCCCCACTTGGAGAGTCAGTGCCTTTAACCTCCTGTTTGGCCCAGTTTGCAATTTCTGCGTAAGATAAACAGGAAGAGGGAGAACCCATGAGAGACTAGCTGGACGTGTCTGGACGGGCAAATTTAACTCTCATTTCCTACCAGGAAGAGGAATTAACCAAAGGCTCAGCATGCGATGCCAGAACCAAACTAGGGCCTGAAGCAATCCTGCAGTGTTGTGGCCAGCTCACAAGAAAGCGAGTTGAAGAAAGGAGCTCAGGGGCACTGTAATTCACAAACCTGCAGAGTTATAAATGACAGCTATCGTCCAAAAATATTTTGAAGTAAGGCTGCCAAGAGGACTTGAAAGTGGGGCAGAATTGCAGGAAACCGATTTCAGGAGGTAGACTGGAATTGCATGTAAAGCATAGGAAAAGAGGCAGAACGTCCACAATGATGCACTTGGCCAAAAAGGGCGTATGCGTTTTTTCCTGAATATATTCAGGGAAAAACGCATACGCCCTTTTTGGCCAACCAAGCAAGCTTGCAAAGGAAATCTGCACGACAATGAAGTCTCACTGCCCCCCAGTCAAAAGTGACATCTGAAAAATGTGTAAAATCCAGAAAGGCAGGACAGGCCATGGAGAACTGGGAGCCTTGTTATGCTGATGGGCGGCATGTAAATTGCCAGCAGCCACTCTGGAGAAGTGTATGGTGTTTCCTGAAACATCCAAAAAACAAAACAACAGAGCCTAGGGCACTTCCACTTATGGTCCTATAGATTAGGGAAATGAAAATCAAAAAGACACAGCCACCCCAAAGTTTGGGCTGGCTCTGTTTACAAGAACCTCGTTTACGGTACAAGTTCAATATCACAGAAAGCGAAAAATGGATAAAGAAGTTGTGGTACTTATGTACAATGCAATATCACTCAGCAATGAAATCTATGTCATCAGGCCCGTAGCAGCATAATGAGTGGATTCAGGTACGATGATTTTAAGTGAAATAAGTCACACAGAAAAAGAAACATCATAAGATATCACTACTACACGGAATGTAAACTTGGCTACACAGGAACTGAATTACAAAACAGAAGAGGGTCTCAAATGTAGAAAACCAACTTATGCTTGCTTAAGGGGAAAGGTGAGTTGGGGTGCGGCATAAAACCAGAGATTGAAATTAGCACAGATACCGTTCCATAAGCCAAATATGTAATAGACAAGAGCTACTCCTTGCTCAACGAAGTGGACTCAACACCCCATATTAAACGCCTAAGAATATACCTGACTAGTAAGAATCTTAAAACCTATGGATTTATATGTCTCCGAAAGAGAATCAAGCGTGTGTACAGCGGCATAAACGCAGCAGTGATAGGATTGGTGAGGTTCGGTGAGCAAATGCAGACCCTTTGAAGTCATATTGCATAGTACCCATTCCATGGGTCTCAACTCTCCATGTTTCAGGGATTCTTCCTTCAGTTAAAACACGCATGTGGAACCCAGAATATGATCCACCGTGTGATCGGAAAACGTGTTCAAATGTGTCTCAGTTTTCGTCCCCTGGTACTCGGGTGCAACATTCCAGACGCTTTACTAACACTCTCCCCACTTGGAGAGTCAGTGCCTTTAACCTCCTGTTTGGCCCAGTTTGCAATTTCTGTGGAAAATGAACAGGAATAGGGAGAACCAATGAGAGACTAGGTGGAGGTGTCCGGAAGGGCAAATTTAACTCTCATTTCTCACCAGGAAGAGGAATTAACCAAAGGCTCAGCATGCCATTCCGGAACCAAACTAGGGCCTGAAGCAATGCTGCGGTGTTGCGGCCAGCTTACAAGAAAGCGAGTTGAAGAAAGGAGCTCAGGGGCACTGTAGTTCACAAACCTGCAGAGTTATAAATGACAGCTATCGTCCAAAAATATTTTG
>NW_028138835.1:125000-135000 GCF_964270905.1 Leucopleurus acutus | reverse complement strand
GAAAGAGAGGTTCCCGACTTGGGGGGGGGGTGCGGGGAGGGGGGAAAGCCCCAACCACGTCGCCTCGTCCTCCATCCATCCCGACCAGGGTCACGGGCAGAACACAAGGGGCGGCTTCCCTCACTGGGGGCCCCGAACTTAGAAAACTCTCATCTCTGCCAAAAGACAAGCAGTGCTGGCTGGGGCTGGCACATTCTCTTCTTCTCATGGGACTGACGTTGATCTCCATAGCTCAGAAAACACGTGCGAACACTCAGAAGATACCCAAGCACTGTGTCCTTTACCTGGCTCCCTGTCGCTCACTCTCCGCCTCTGTCTCTGCCACTCGCTGTCTCTTTCTTTCTCCCGGCTCTCTCTCTCTCTCTCTCTCTCTCTCTCTCTCTCTCTCTCTCTCTCTCTCTCTCTCTCTCTCTCTCTCTCGCGCGCGCGCGCGCGCGCGCTCGCGCTCTCCCCCACCCCTGCTCTTCCTCCCCCACTTTATCTCTTTCTTCCCGCCTCCTCTCTTTCTTTCTCTCTGTCTCCCTCTCTGTCTCTCTGCCTCTCGTCTCTCTCTGTCTCTGTCTCTGTCTCTCTCCACACCCCCCCCCCGTCTCTCCCTCCCTGTCCCTCCCTGTCCCTCCCTGTCTCTCCCTCTCTGTCTCTCCCTCCCTCCCTCCCTCCCTCCCTCCCTCCCTCCCTCCCTCTTTTTCCTCTCTCTCCCTCTCCTGGCCTCTCCTCCACGTTCTCCCTTCCTCGCTTTCTGTCTCCCTCTCCCTCACCCATCCCCACTCCCCCCCATCCCCGGTCATGGGACATCCTCATTTTCCATGAGAACTCATGGAGATGGAAGGGATGTTGGACTGATGTTCGCGTGCTACCGGATCCCACTCCCACAGGGATAGCTGCTGCACTGCCTTTGGCAGGCCATGGTGGGTGGGGGTGGTGTCTCTTCTTCTGTATCGGTAGAAATGATTTCAAGAGGAGGCAGGATGGGCATAGGTCCGCTGCCTCACACCAAGGCCCTTTGGGAGCATTTCAGTGAATCGGGACAGAACATTTTTCTCCGTGCGGGGAGGGAACCGGAATAGGGCAAACCACCCCGAAATGGACCGCTTTGGCACACAGATGAGTTGAGTTCGAATTGAAGGCGCTTCAGAAACGACGGGTGGGCGACGAGGACGCTCTGCCGCTCTGCCTCTCCCTCTTCTTCCTGACCTGAAAGGAGGACCAAGATCTTCCTCGAGAAGAAGCTCAAACTCAGAGCCCGCCCTTTCGAGTGACTCCTGGCTTGGGCTTCTCCTGCGTGGGGGTCACGGTGCACGCGTTCCTCAGCCGTGGGTCGCTCTCTTCTCGAGCTGTCTTTTGGGGACAGGGGCCTCTCAGGCAAGAACTCAGAAGGATCGTCGAGGGAACGTCGTTTTTCCTCTCCCACGACTGATGAATGCAGACAGACACACAGGAATCTCGCCCCCCGCTTCCACCCCCGCCCCCCACCCCCCACCCCAAGTGGGAGGAGTCGCCGGACATCCTTGGGGTCACACACAGCCAGCCTCCGTGGCTCTTCTATGTTGCCAGGCTCCCTGGCCTTCACTGACCCCGCACGCCCCCAGTGAAGTTGCATCATCGTTCATAGTGTAAATGCTGTGAGAAGATAAGCTTTTCAAAATAAAATTCTCCCTGCCTTTCCTTCCCAAGAACACCATGAACACCTACTGTCATGTGCAGTGCTTATGGACCCACCTGGACCAGAGGACCCTCTCCGACAGACACCCTCCCCACCCCACCCCACCCCACCCCACCCCACCCCACCCCACCCCCAGGAACTCACTTGCTCCGAGTCATCGAGGAGAGGGTGTCTGGTTCCGTGTCTTAAATGGGTGGGCCAATGACACGTCATCTCCTAGTAAGCCATCGGGTTCACCGGTTTGGGTTCGGGTTCGGTGGCATGAAGTACATTTACGTCCTCCTTGAGTTTGACTTTGAAAGTCTTGGGGCCCTGAGTAGGCCGCCCCCAAACGTGCCTCCGTGGCATAGAGAAGTTTTGGAATTAGACTGACAACACCACGAGAGGGACACTCTGACTCTCTTTTACTTCTCCCCTCTGAAATCAGGAAGAAAATCTCTCACGTGAAAGGGGAGGGGGGCGGGAGGTGTAGACATCATGACGAAATGAACCGCCCTCATGTCTCGTGAAATGTTCACGAATCATCTGAGTAGGACTGCTCATAACGAATAGAGGGCATAGATGTTAACGAGATAAGGATGTTTAAGGGGAACTCTCCCCCCAATGATCGTTTTCCATAGGCCGACTTCAAGACTTTCCCACATCTCTGGTCATCTCTAGGCTTAGAGGTTGGCTAAGTGCCATTGGCAGGGTGAAATCTCAGCGAGTGTCTACATCACCTCCACATAAGATAAAATACTGAAATGTTCACGGCTCCACAAGTCTAAGGGTCTCCCTGCTTTGGACCTTTTACGGAGGAGAGACTGAGCGTGTTTGGTTCCATGCCTAGATAGATCTTGTGCTTTAGGGAAAGAGTGTACTCGGTAGGAGCCTAGACTTCTACAAAGTATTCCATGTTCACACTGTTCACTGTGGTTGGCTTCCTTACTTTCACTGACTGAAGAAAAAAAAAAAAAAAAAAACAGACAGTGTCCAAGGACGAGGCATTCTAAAGAAGGAACGGAACGTGTGTGGTCCAAGCTACCTGATGTCGCCATCCTCATGGTAGGAAGAGGACTTTTTTGGGGGAGTGGGGAGGCAAAGTAGAAGATACGCAGATAATGTTTGGGGGAAGGAGAAAGAGATTTTAGTCCTAAAGGTGGTCACTTCTCAATGGAAAAGAAAGAAAACGAGGGACAGGCTAAAAATGGGCACAGACGATTGGAAAAGGTGTGTGAAGAAAACGGTCTTTGGAAAGGAATCGGATCCGTGGTCAGGACTGACTGGATAAGATGAGGATGGATTCAAAGACAGAAATGAGTTTTCGTATCAACGTGAAACATGTGCAAAAATAGAATTTAGTTGTCTCTCTATGTTAAAAGGACAAGGTTTGGGTTTAGGGTTTGGGTTTTTCTTTCATCGGTCTGCTCTGTCCATCATGAGAGATCAGATTAGATTAGGAAAGGTTTCTTCCTTTATCTTTAAGGAGAGAAGGGAGGGAAGGAAGGGAGGGAAGGAAGGAAGGAAGGAAGGAAGGAAGGAAGGAAGGAAGGAAGGAAGGAAGGAAGGAAGGAAGGAAGGAAGGAAGGAAGGAAAAAGGAAGCAAGAAAGAAAAGCTTATGCCTTGTCAAAAGTCATCACTTATTTTCTAGGTTGCCGTTATCAGGTCTCGGAGGACTCACATCAGCTTAGTCCTCTCGAGATTCAAAGAACCAGGTGTGGCTCGGAACTGAAGAAGAAGCTTCTCTCTCTGCCTAGCAAGTCTCTCCTTGGGATGTCGGTGACCTGGCTAGCGAAGCACTGTTTCACAGTGACCTATATCCGATTAAGTGCTTTACAACCTTTTGGATATTTTGGACACACTTGCCCCCCGGTTGAAGGACAGGTGAAGTCCTTTGGACTTAGAACGCACTTTGAGTTAGGATGCAGGAGGAGAGGGCCCTCGAAATAGCCCAAAAATGTGTTCTCTCTCCTGAGAAACGAGAGAGATGAAACTGAGTACGTTTCTTGGAGAGCATCGATGACACGGGAAGCGTCGTCGAAGAGGAAGGAACAACGTGAAGTCTACTTTGGCTTGTGTCTGTACACCGATGTGTTCTAACTGTTCCAGACATGATGGGATGTTTCTTCCTGGAAGTCTTCTCTGCCCTGGCATAAAGGGTTGTCTGTCGTCGTCAAAATGGAGGCTCACACGAAAGGGACGGAACCCAGTATCAGGGAGGTGTTCTAACCGACGTTCACGCCAAGGCAGCAACAACAGCCTGTGGAAAGGTGGTGGGGGTGGCGGGGCACACGTGGATCGAGTCCATTCTGTCCTGTCAACAGCCGGTCGGGGCTATGGCAGACGGGAGACGGCGGCCCGGCCGGTTGGTTACTCCCTGGCCGACCTCCCCCCTCCCCCACCCCCACCCCCCCACCTTGCATTCCTTCACCCACCCATGGTGCCTTGAAGATGACCCCAATTGTACATAGACATTGGCGGGAAGATTTCTACAGTCTACCGGCAACGTCTGACCTGTCATGCTTGTAACCCTGGGGGGGGGGGGGGAGGGGGGCGGGGGGGAACTATTTTTCTCTCTGGAAAGAAAACCTCCTCTCTCTGGACCCTCTGAACCCCAGCCACTGGACTTCATTCCACTGCCACTTAGTAGGGGTCATCCAAACCAAACATTCTTGTGGCCGTAGGTATGTCTTCCGTGTGGGTTGAAGTCTTCCCTCACTCACTGCAAGCCTGATGTCCTCACCGTGGCACAGAGACCGGTAAAAAAACAAAATGTGTTTGCCACTTGGGGTCTACCTTCCACAGCCTCCCCTGTGATCAGATCACGGCACCCGCTTCGCTGGGCAAATCCTACAATCCTTCACAGAAGCTCTTGCAAACTTTTTGGAACCGTCACTCGTCCAGTCACGCTCGATCATCAGGCAAGGTCGGCAGAACCGATGGAAAGACTGGACTCCAAGGAGAACAAGGATGACTTACACGGGGTTGAATGAACTGATGAACAGGATGATAATGTGTATGACTACTTGTGTAAAGTAGGACGGATTGGGGAAGCGGGGGATAACTTAGGGGGTTGGGATGAACATGTACACATGACTGTACATAAAATCGGTAATCAACAAGCAAGCGCCTCCTACTATATAGCACAGGAAACTCTACTCAATACTTTGTAATAAGCCTATGAGAGAAAAGAATCTGAAAAAAAAAAAAAACCCTACGTAAAATACATTTATATATATATATATATATATATACACACACACACACACACACACACACACACACACACACACACGTATGTAGGTATATGTATATATATACATGTATGTATATATATATGTATATGTATATATGGAGAGAGAGAGAGAGAGGAGGGAGAGAGAGAGAGAGAGAGAGAGAGAGAGAGAGACAGAGACAGAGACAGAGACAGAGACAGAGAGAGACAGAGACACTGAGACAGAGAGAGACAGAGAGAAAGAAGAGACAGAGAGATAGAGGGATTAGGACTGATTCTTAAATCTTTTGTTTTCCAGAGACAAGGAAAAACAGAAACAAACCAACAAAACCCAATTTTCTTTTTTCTTTTTTTTATTTTTAAAGATGGACATCCATTTGGTAACTTATACCTCTGTCAGCAGGATGGAATCACTGATCTTTTTCTCCCTACCTTCCTTAATTCAGAAACTCTCAGTGAGGCTTCTTATTTCCTTGGCAACCGAGTTATTTGCATACGTTACTTGGAGGCCAAAATTATGTTTCCATAAAACGGGGATACTCACTTGTGGATATGAAGTTCTGGAGCTACTCGTTTCCCTTAGGGTGTTGTTCTTAACCTGAAAACTGGACTGCATCCCGAAGTTTTTTGAGTTCCCTCCAATATCTGGCTACGACTCTCCCCATGAACGTTTGCCATTTTCTCCCACCCTTTTGACTTGGCCTCACTGAGAACTAAAATGGCCCTTTGCCTGAAGCTCTGCAAACGGAAGCTAGAGAACTTGACGAAACGGCCACAACGGCTCCTATGGAAACAATCCTCGTGCCTGTTTCTTTGAGAGCCACTCCGAAATTTGAACCAAACACCCGACGACATCATCAGAGGTGTTTCAGACTTCTAAAGTTGCTTCGACCCTGACATCTAGAAATCTCCTTCACACACACACACACACACACACACACACACACACACACACACCCCTACACACACGAGTCACCAGCTCAGCTTTAATATGTTCCAAGGAACTTTCAGAGGAGGGAACTCTTGGGCTCCAGAGTAGGCCGCCCCAAAATCTGCCTCCATGCTCTATTGATTATTTTGAATTCAAGTGACTTAAGAACCGGGCAGCACAAGAGGGACACACTGGCCCGCCTTTCTGTCCTCCTGCGGAGGAAGATCTCAAGTGAAGACATCTGCTTCCATGCATGTCCATGATTCTCAAATGGTGTAGTGGGGTTTCCTGGGTTAGGAAAAGGAGGGGACATCTTTTGCCTGGAAAAAAAGGCCTGTTTCTCACACAACCTCCTCCCATCCCTTACCTCTCTCCCTCCTTCCCTCCCTGCAGTTTGGAGGGGACAGCCTAAGGGTGGGGAAATTGGGGAAAGAAAAAAGACAGAGCCATTCATTAAAGAGAAGCTCGAGGCAAAGTCAAAGGCTCCGACTTGGCCGGAGAGCTTTCTGCATTTGAATGGAGCGATTGAACGAGGCCCTGCCGAATGAATCGTCCGGACCTCCCCTCCCCTCCCCCGCTCCTGGCAAAGGTCAGTCCAGGGGACTTAGGAAGGAGCTCTGGAGAAGGAACGGGGGTGGGGGTGGGGGTGGGGGCGGGACCAACAGACAATAGCCGCTGCCTGCCTGCCTGCCTGCCTGCCGGGCTGAGGCCTGAGGCCTGAAGCCTGAGGGCCACCACGCTGGCTCCTGCAACACAATCCCTTCCAGGAAACTGCTGTGATGACTCTTTGGCAGTGAAGGATCAACTCTGAACTCTCTTGGCCTATTTCTGCAAAAGGCCCGAGCCTCAGCTACGACAGATTCTCTGGGTTTCTTGGCACAGGGACTGACCCGCACCCTCCCGTCCTGTCAGATCCTCCTTTGTACACACGCCTCCACTCACTGGAAGGGTTCTTTGGCCTCGTCCAGAAAACGAACACACAAAAAGAAACCCACAAACAAGACTGAAATGATGTGTTGGTAGTTATGGGAAAGAAACCTGCTCCTCTCACACACCTGAGGGCAGGAAGCGAAGGCAGGTTCTCGGCCGGAGGGGGACGGGGTGAACCGAGGTCGGTCAGCGCCCCCCTCCCCCCGCTTCTCTCCCAGGTGACGTGGGCCCCCCTTCCCCGCCTCTCTCTGCGCCCCCCATCCCCACCCCGCCCTGGTTCTGATACTTCACTCGGGAAACTTCTCTAGGCCGGCCGAGATGCCAGCTTGCTGTCCTGCCGTTTCATGCCCATCCCTATCAGCCATGTCCAAAAGGCACAGGAAATCGTGGACAGCAGATAGCGCACCCAGAGGGGTGTGTGTGTGTGTGTGTGTGTGTGTGTGTGTGTGTGTGTGTGTGTGTGTGTGTGTTTTGGTGGGGTTTCTGTCTGCGTGTGTGTTTGCTTTTGGTTTGGCTTTTTTTTTTTTTTCTTCGATAAACTCGCCCCATTTGGGAGTCGGGTGGAACACGGTGGGTGTCTCCTGGCCTGCCACCCTAACAAACCCCAAAGAGACTCATTTTGGGGTCTCGGCCAGCCAGGTCCCCTTTCTTGGAATTCTGGTTTCACAAATCCGTCTCGTGTCCATGGAATTCTCAGGTCCAGCCATCGACCCTAAGGACGGGGAGGGAAGGTTTTGTCCCGGGGACATCTTCCTTCCTTGCCCGCCTCCTCGGGGTTCCGGACGCTTCGGTATGCTGACGTGCCGTGCCCTCCTCAGCTCCACCCCGACCCCCATCCCAACCCCCCCACCCCCCACCCCCCCGTCTTTGGGAACTCTGTGAACAGGGGTGGTGTTTTTCACAGCCAAACACGCTCTCACCGTAAGACCCGGCCCTCGGAGGACTCCTTGCTATGAATGGACCCGAGGTGACGCGGGGAGTCGAACGGCTGAGGTCCACGCAGAAACCTGCATGCGGACCTTGACGGTGGCGGTTTTATTCCTCACTGCCAAGAACTCTCTCGGAGGTGACCGAGACATGTCTTTCAGGAGGTGAATGGACACGTACGTAGCCTGGGGACGAGCCGTAGGTAACATGCTTTCTCGGAAGAGAAAAACCATGGACGGGATGAACGGGTCAGCGGGGTGGTGGTGGATGGTGGATGAATAGGCGGAGGGCAGAGGACGTTTAAGGCAGGGAAACTCTCCAAAGGTAGGATCCTGATGGTATGAAAACAAACGTTTTGCATAGGGCACTACCTGAGATGGGGTGAATCGAAGGGACCTACCTCTATGGGCCACCACCCCCTCCTCCCCACCATGAAAGCGCCCCAAACAAGCCTGCTCTTTTTACCCCAGTTGAAGACCCTTGCTAAAGCCAGAAGGCAAAACATGACCATGAGAAATCTGACCAGCCGTCGCTTGGGACAAGAGCGAGGCCAATGAATCCAGTGAAAAGTTGACAGAGGGGCCTGGGTCCCTCGGCTCGACCCCTTCACTGAGAAGCCAAAGCCTTTTACGCAGGGATGAGCTTTTCCACACCTAGGTTTCTTTGGCCAGTGCGACGTTCATGAAACACGTTAAAGGAAAATGATCGATCGATGTGTTTGCCGTCTGCCTGAGCGCACGCGATACGAAATAGAAACCGGGGGAGGGGGTGTGTGCTGACGTTCGGGGTCTAATGGGAGAAACCTTGGAGGGTTTTTGCCCTTAGGGTGCCTTGGTCTGGGGTTGACTTGTGTGCGCTGAGAACGAGGGCCGTTATTGAAGGCCCTGTGCAGATTTTGGACACCATGATCCATGGAACCCTGAAGTTTTGGAACCTAGAAATCTTTTGGTCTGCATTTGAGTTGGAAATCTTCTCCTTGACAGAAAGAAGCACACAGAAGGAGGAGGAGGAGGAGGAGGAGGAGGAGGAGGAGGAGGAGGAGGAGGAGGAGAGGAGGAGGAGGAGGAGGAGGAGGACGAGGACGAGGACGAGGACGAGGACGAGGACGAGGACGAGGAGGAGGAGGACGAGGACGAGGACGAGGACGAGGAGGAGGAGGAGGACGAGGACGAGGACGAGGACGAGGACGAGGACGAGGACGAGGACGAGGACGAGGTGGAGGAGGACGAGGAGGAGGACGAGGACGGGGACGAGGTGGAGGAGGACGAGGAGGACGAGGAGGGCGAGGAGGACGAGGAGGACGAGGAAGGGAAATGGAACTGCATGATGAGCAGATCAGCTTTTCGATGTCAGCAAAGCACCCGCCGCCCAGTTCTCTGGGTGAACTGTCTTGATCTTGCACATCTCTACCGCCTCCGAAATGTGAACACAGCCTGCGATGGCCTGACTGAGACTAAGGCCAGTGGACTGGATGAGGTCTGAAACCAAAGGGAAGGAAAAAAAAAAAAAGAAAGAAAGAAAAAACAGAAAAACCAAAACGGAAACAAACAAACAAACAAAAAAAACCCCCAAAAAATAACAACGGGGGGAGGGGAGGGGGACGTGGTCTCTTTAAGAATACAAACCGGTGGAAGGGCTCCCTCAGCCAAACACTAATTTGCCGTCTCCTTCGGGACCAACACGAATCTTAAAAGTCTTTCCCCACAGATAATAAAAAGCCTTAGCCATCGGAGGAAATAAACGTCACCTATTCCAACGGTTCTTTATAGATAAGCAAGAGAGCGAATTTTCGATTGTACTACCTGCTTCGTGGCTGACTAAAAGTTTTTAAATGAAAGCTATGAAATCTCTGGTCATGTCGATCTCTAGGTAGGTAGGTAGGTAGGGAGGGAGGGAGGGAGGGAGGGAGGGAGGGAGGTACGTACGTACGTACGTACGTACGTACGCACGCATGAGACAGACCTACAGACATTTTGGAAAAGGACTGGGGAGTGGCCTAGGGCCAAACAGGCCTTGCCAGCTAAAGAACAGAGGCCCTGGGGGCCTGAGTCTCCGACACACACCCGCACACCCACCCACACCCACCCACCCACGCACACGCACGCACGCACACACACACACACACACACACACACACACACACACACACACACACACACACACGAGGCTCTCGGGAGTAAAAGATTAACTTTACCTCTGTTGACACCCACGACTATACCTAGTTGTCCCAAGACGAGGAGCTCCACTGTACATTTAACCCTTATCTGTTCCTGTGCTTTCTTGCAGAAAATTCTCATGTGCTTCTTTCCCCTCGTGGAAGCGCTTGCTATTCCC
>NW_028138835.1:117500-120000 GCF_964270905.1 Leucopleurus acutus | reverse complement strand
GACCGGCCCGAGTCGTACTGGGTGGCCCGGATAGGGCGGCCTGGGCCCGGGCGCGGTCCCTCGTGGGCCCCGCTCGTCAGAGGCGGCAGAGTGGGATATTTCCTTTTCTTTAACCGAGTCTTCGCCCGGGGACACGGAGGGACCCGCGGTACGGTACCTGCTCGCGCGGGCGATCCGGGGAGGGCGACCCCGGCCCGCTCGCTGCCTCTGCCACGTTTTCCCGGCCCTCCCGCCCCGCCCCGCCCCGTCCCGCCCCGCCCCACTCTGCCGCCCCCCACCCCCCCGGGCTCCTCGGGTCGACCAGATGGCCCCGAGAGAGCTCCGGGGCTGCTGTGGATGGGGAAGTGTTGGGGAGAGGTAGCCGGGCCGAGGTCCGGGGAGCGCCCCCGAGGTTCGTGGATGGGCCCCGCTGCCGGGCGCCGTGATTTTTTTCGCCTGAAATGGGCCTTTTTTACCACCAGATAGGTGCTGACACGGTCTCCTCTGGCGTGTCTCGCTGGGGGTTCTGGGACTCTGGACGCGCGCGGGGCGCTGGGCTTTGGACCGCCGTCTGGCGCCCGAACCGGCCCTTGCCGCTTGAGCCGCCCGCTTGGGCCTGCGCGCCGGCTCTCGTGTGTGCGCCCGGCTGACCCGACCCGCGGTGCCACCTCCGGTCTCTGGCTCACCCGAGGGCGGCGGGGCGAGGTGGTGCGTGGGTCTTCTACCCCGTGTGACTCCCCTTCCCCGCCGCAGGCACCCGGGGGTTGGCTGAGACGACCCCACCCCGCAGGCTCCGTGCCACGTGTCAGGCGTTCTCCTCGCGGGGTCGTCGGCCACTGTTGCCCGAGAAGGCAGAGAGAGAGAAGGGGGGGCTGGGTGCCGGCTGAGGCTGAAGCAGGCTCCTCCGGTGAGGGTCCTCGCCGTGGCCCTCCCCCCTCGGGGCCCTCGTGGCCCTCGTGGCCCTCGTGGCCCCTGGCTCTCTGGATTGACTGATCGATGTGGTGATGTCGCGCTCTCCTGGGCCGGGCCTTAAGTCGCGCCAGACGAGGGACGGACGTTCTTGGCGAACGGGACCGCTCTTCTCGTTCTGTCCGCGGGCCCCTCGCCTCTCTTGTCACGCCCTGCCCGGCCTGCCGAGGGGTGTGTGGGAGGCAGGGGTGGTGGTCTCCGGCCCTGGCCTGCGGTCTCCCGCCTCCTGCCTCACGGCGTGGGCGGGGCCGTGGTCCTCGGACGCAGCAGACGCTCTCGCTTCGCCTCCTTGGCGTGTGCCTCGCGGGCGGTCCTCCCCGCATCGGTGGGGGCCGTCCCGCCGCTGCGCCGCGCGCCCGCTGCCGGCGCGTGAGCGTGACTTGCTCGGTCCTCTGTGGTGCCCCTGGAGCGCTCCAGGTCGTCCCTCAGGCGCGCGAGGCCGAGCGGTGGTGTCGTTCCCTTTTCCCAGCGTGCTCCTCGGGGTCTCCGCCGCGGTGGTGTGTCCCGTGAGTGGCTCTCGCGGGGGGGGTCGAGACGGTAAAGGGCGCGGGGGCTTGCCTCTGTTTCTCTGCTTCGGTGGGGGACGGGGGCCTGCCGCCTCGTCGCCATCGTCCTCCCACGGTGTGCCGTGGGGGGACTGACTTCGTGGCCGGGCCGACGCCGCGTGTGCCGCCGCCCCCCACTTGCGTGTGTGGGGGGAGTCGCACAGGGGCGTGGGTGCGATCGTGTCGGGCCGGGGCCTGCGAGAAGGGGGGGCGTCTGTCGCGCTTCTCGGGCGTGCTCCCCCCTTCCGGAGCCCGGTGGACGAGCCTGGGGGGCGGCAGAGGCTGTGCCCCCGAGGCTGTGGCCGCGAACGCTCCAGTGGGCCGTGTGCTTACCCATACCGCAGACCCCCCCCACCCCTCCCACGGCCAGTCGTGGACTTGGTGGCTCGTGGAGCGCCTCCGTGGGCCCGAAGGGCAGAGACGATGGGTGGGGGATGACGCACCCTCGGTGAGAAAGCCTTCTCTAGCGATCCGAGAGGGAGCCTTGGGGTACCGGACCCCCCAGCCGCTGCCCCTCCCGAGCGTGCGGTGGCCACGGTGGCCACCGCCAGAGCCACGTGGGCGGCAGAGGCCCTCGCCCTCGCGGGAGGGCTTGCGCCGGCCCCGCGGTGGGGCCGAGCGCCGCTCTTTGTCTACCGCGGCCCGCGCCTCCCCCCTCTGAGTCGGGGGAGGGTCCCGCCAGGCCGGCGTCCGGCGCGGGGCCGTGTGTGCGCGTGCGCGTGCGGTGACTGACCCGCGCGGTGGCGAGCCCGAGGTGGGGTTCGGGGACGCACGGGCGTCCCGACTCCCCAGTCCCGCAGCCGCGAGGAGCCCGTCGCGCCTGCCCTCGCCGCGAGTCGCGGCCGGGGGCGGTGTGTGGGCACGGTGCGGGTCGCCTCGCTCGGGAGCGTTTCCCTGGGGCGCGAGCCCCGGGGGTCGGACTCAGATGAAGGCGGATGTGGCGAAGGACGGAGGAGGTTGAGTTTGGGCGGACGGGTCCCTCCGTGTCACGCGGGGGGAAAACCGTC
>NW_028138835.1:95000-105000 GCF_964270905.1 Leucopleurus acutus | reverse complement strand
TGTCCTCCGCGGACTTGGGCTCCGCGCGTTCGCACACCGCTCGCCGTTTACCTGCGTCCCGAACGATGAGTGTGCCCGGTACGTCCGTCTCTTCGGATCAGACACGTACACGGGAACCGCTGAATGTTGAACATTACCGTGTTCTCTCCTCCCACCCCCCCACCCCCACCCCCACCCCCACCCCCACCCCCACCCCCACCCCCTTGCGTCTGCGTGTTCCGTGTGTGCCGTACGCGGGCCTCTCACTGTGGTGGCCCCTCCCGTCGCGGAGCGCAGGCTCCGCGGCCACGGCTCACGGGCGGGCCTAGCCGCTCCCTCCGCGGCATGGGGGATCTTCGTTACGCTATTTTTATTCTTCCCCACCGGTGAATGTTCCTTCGTGGCGGCGGCAGCGAGGGGAAAACGACAACGGGGAACGGCCAAAGGAAATTCTTAGCTCCGAGTTCTAAATCCTCGGCGTACTCGTGACGGCTGAGGCCGCCCTGCCGCTGTCAACCTTCCGTGGAATCGCAGGGACGTTGGAGAAAAATGCTTCCGGGTCCGCGGTCCGCGGTCCCCGGTCCCCGGCCCCCGGTGTCCCCAGGTCCCCAGTGCCCCGTCCGCGGCCGTCGCTGAGCGGTGAAATGCGCACCAGGAGGATCGGGTTCGTCATCGTGTCCCCGCCGCCCCGCCGCCCCGCTGCTCCCGATCCCGATCCCGATCCCGATCCCGATGCGGCCCGCTCACTCGACTGCCCGTTGTCGGGCGCCACCTGCCGGTCGGTCGCTTTTTATACGGTCCAAAGAGGTCGACCAGATGGCTGGGCCGGCTGGGTGGGCGGGGCCAACCTCTGAGTGACGGAGGTATTTGACTGGGAGCAAGGAGGGCAGGGGATTCTAGATCGTGGGCCGGAGGCCAGGGAGGGGGGAGAGGGATGGTAGCCACTCTATTTTTGTTCTTTTTTAATGAACGCTTTTAAAACTCATTCATTCATTCATTCATTCATTCACTCACTCACTCACTCACTCACTCACTCACTTACTCATTCATTCAATTCCGTGCAGTGGAAGGATGGAGACCTAACCTAACCACTAGACCGCCAGGGAAGCCCTTAGCCACGCTAGCCCTCATCCATGTTTTTCAGGATCATTGAGAATCATTCATCTGACGGGATGGACTGGAGAGATCTTGTCCACGCATACAGGAGAGATCCATTGGAGGTTCCAGAACTTGGGTCTCTTGGCAAGGGCGTATCATGTTTAACATGGAAAGGACTATGCCAACGGTGGTCTCAGAATGAATGGAGTGTGCAAAGAGGTAGAAAGAGAGGTTCCCGACTTGGGGGGGGGGTGCGGGGAGGGGGGAAAGCCCCAACCACGTCGCCTCGTCCTCCATCCATCCCGACCAGGGTCACGGGCAGAACACAAGGGGCGGCTTCCCTCACTGGGGGCCCCGAACTTAGAAAACTCTCATCTCTGCCAAAAGACAAGCAGTGCTGGCTGGGGCTGGCACATTCTCTTCTTCTCATGGGACTGACGTTGATCTCCATAGCTCAGAAAACACGTGCGAACACTCAGAAGATACCCAAGCACTGTGTCCTTTACCTGGCTCCCTGTCGCTCACTCTCCGCCTCTGTCTCTGCCACTCGCTGTCTCTTTCTCCCGGTCTCTCTCTCTCTCTCTCTCTCTCTCTCTCTCTCTCTCTCTCTCTCTCTCTCTCTCTCTCTCTCTCTCTTTCTCTCTCTCTCGCGCGCGCGCGCTCGCGCTCTCCCCCACCCCTGCTCTTCCTCCCCCACTTTATCTCTTTCTTCCCGCCTCCTCTCTTTCTTTCTCTCTGTCTCCCTCTCTGTCTCTCTGCCTCTCGTCTCTCTCTGTCTCTGTCTCTGTCTCTCTCCACACCCCCCCCCCGTCTCTCCCTCCCTGTCCCTCCCTGTCCCTCCCTGTCTCTCCCTCTCTGTCTCTCCCTCCCTCCCTCCCTCCCTCCCTCCCTCCCTCCCTCTTTTTCCTCTCTCTCCCTCTCCTGGCCTCTCCTCCACGTTCTCCCTTCCTCGCTTTCTGTCTCCCTCTCCCTCACCCATCCCCACTCCCCCCCATCCCCGGTCATGGGACATCCTCATTTTCCATGAGAACTCATGGAGATGGAAGGGATGTTGGACTGATGTTCGCGTGCTACCGGATCCCACTCCCACAGGGATAGCTGCTGCACTGCCTTTGGCAGGCCATGGTGGGTGGGGGTGGTGTCTCTTCTTCTGTATCGGTAGAAATGATTTCAAGAGGAGGCAGGATGGGCATAGGTCCGCTGCCTCACACCAAGGCCCTTTGGGAGCATTTCAGTGAATCGGGACAGAACATTTTTCTCCGTGCGGGGAGGGAACCGGAATAGGGCAAACCACCCCGAAATGGACCGCTTTGGCACACAGATGAGTTGAGTTCGAATTGAAGGCGCTTCAGAAACGACGGGTGGGCGACGAGGACGCTCTGCCGCTCTGCCTCTCCCTCTTCTTCCTGACCTGAAAGGAGGACCAAGATCTTCCTCGAGAAGAAGCTCAAACTCAGAGCCCGCCCTTTCGAGTGACTCCTGGCTTGGGCTTCTCCTGCGTGGGGGTCACGGTGCACGCGTTCCTCAGCCGTGGGTCGCTCTCTTCTCGAGCTGTCTTTTGGGGACAGGGGCCTCTCAGGCAAGAACTCAGAAGGATCGTCGAGGGAACGTCGTTTTTCCTCTCCCACGACTGATGAATGCAGACAGACACACAGGAATCTCGCCCCCCGCTTCCACCCCCGCCCCCCACCCCCCACCCCAAGTGGGAGGAGTCGCCGGACATCCTTGGGGTCACACACAGCCAGCCTCCGTGGCTCTTCTATGTTGCCAGGCTCCCTGGCCTTCACTGACCCCGCACGCCCCCAGTGAAGTTGCATCATCGTTCATAGTGTAAATGCTGTGAGAAGATAAGCTTTTCAAAATAAAATTCTCCCTGCCTTTCCTTCCCAAGAACACCATGAACACCTACTGTCATGTGCAGTGCTTATGGACCCACCTGGACCAGAGGACCCTCTCCGACAGACACCCTCCCCACCCCACCCCACCCCACCCCACCCCACCCCACCCCACCCCACCCCCAGGAACTCACTTGCTCCGAGTCATCGAGGAGAGGGTGTCTGGTTCCGTGTCTTAAATGGGTGGGCCAATGACACGTCATCTCCTAGTAAGCCATCGGGTTCACCGGTTTGGGTTCGGGTTCGGTGGCATGAAGTACATTTACGTCCTCCTTGAGTTTGACTTTGAAAGTCTTGGGGCCCTGAGTAGGCCGCCCCCAAACGTGCCTCCGTGGCATAGAGAAGTTTTGGAATTAGACTGACAACACCACGAGAGGGACACTCTGACTCTCTTTTACTTCTCCCCTCTGAAATCAGGAAGAAAATCTCTCACGTGAAAGGGGAGGGGGGCGGGAGGTGTAGACATCATGACGAAATGAACCGCCCTCATGCCTCGTGAAATGTTCACGAATCATCTGAGTAGGACTGCTCATAACGAATAGAGGGCATAGATGTTAACGAGATAAGGATGTTTAAGGGGAACTCTCCCCCCAATGATCGTTTTCCATAGGCCGACTTCAAGACTTTCCCACATCTCTGGTCATCTCTAGGCTTAGAGGTTGGCTAAGTGCCATTGGCAGGGTGAAATCTCAGCGAGTGTCTACATCACCTCCACATAAGATAAAATACTGAAATGTTCACGGCTCCACAAGTCTAAGGGTCTCCCTGCTTTGGACCTTTTACGGAGGAGAGACTGAGCGTGTTTGGTTCCATGCCTAGATAGATCTTGTGCTTTAGGGAAAGAGTGTACTCGGTAGGAGCCTAGACTTCTACAAAGTATTCCATGTTCACACTGTTCACTGTGGTTGGCTTCCTTACTTTCACTGACTGAAGAAAAAAAAAAAAAAAAAACAGACAGTGTCCAAGGACGAGGCATTCTAAAGAAGGAACGGAACGTGTGTGGTCCAAGCTACCTGATGTCGCCATCCTCATGGTAGGAAGAGGACTTTTTTGGGGGAGTGGGGAGGCAAAGTAGAAGATACGCAGATAATGTTTGGGGGAAGGAGAAAGAGATTTTAGTCCTAAAGGTGGTCACTTCTCAATGGAAAAGAAAGAAAACGAGGGACAGGCTAAAAATGGGCACAGACGATTGGAAAAGGTGTGTGAAGAAAACGGTCTTTGGAAAGGAATCGGATCCGTGGTCAGGACTGACTGGATAAGATGAGGATGGATTCAAAGACAGAAATGAGTTTTCGTATCAACGTGAAACATGTGCAAAAATAGAATTTAGTTGTCTCTCTATGTTAAAAGGACAAGGTTTGGGTTTAGGGTTTGGGTTTTTCTTTCATCGGTCTGCTCTGTCCATCATGAGAGATCAGATTAGATTAGGAAAGGTTTCTTCCTTTATCTTTAAGGAGAGAAGGGAGGGAAGGAAGGGAGGGAAGGAAGGAAGGAAGGAAGGAAGGAAGGAAGGAAGGAAGGAAGGAAGGAAGGAAGGAAGGAAGGAAGGAAGGAAGGAAGGAAAAAGGAAGCAAGAAAGAAAAGCTTATGCCTTGTCAAAAGTCATCACTTATTTTCTAGGTTGCCGTTATCAGGTCTCGGAGGACTCACATCAGCTTAGTCCTCTCGAGATTCAAAGAACCAGGTGTGGCTCGGAACTGAAGAAGAAGCTTCTCTCTCTGCCTAGCAAGTCTCTCCTTGGGATGTCGGTGACCTGGCTAGCGAAGCACTGTTTCACAGTGACCTATATCCGATTAAGTGCTTTACAACCTTTTGGATATTTTGGACACACTTGCCCCCCGGTTGAAGGACAGGTGAAGTCCTTTGGACTTAGAACGCACTTTGAGTTAGGATGCAGGAGGAGAGGGCCCTCGAAATAGCCCAAAAATGTGTTCTCTCTCCTGAGAAACGAGAGAGATGAAACTGAGTACGTTTCTTGGAGAGCATCGATGACACGGGAAGCGTCGTCGAAGAGGAAGGAACAACGTGAAGTCTACTTTGGCTTGTGTCTGTACACCGATGTGTTCTAACTGTTCCAGACATGATGGGATGTTTCTTCCTGGAAGTCTTCTCTGCCCTGGCATAAAGGGTTGTCTGTCGTCGTCAAAATGGAGGCTCACACGAAAGGGACGGAACCCAGTATCAGGGAGGTGTTCTAACCGACGTTCACGCCAAGGCAGCAACAACAGCCTGTGGAAAGGTGGTGGGGGTGGCGGGGCACACGTGGATCGAGTCCATTCTGTCCTGTCAACAGCCGGTCGGGGCTATGGCAGACGGGAGACGGCGGCCCGGCCGGTTGGTTACTCCCTGGCCGACCTCCCCCCTCCCCCACCCCCACCCCCCCACCTTGCATTCCTTCACCCACCCATGGTGCCTTGAAGATGACCCCAATTGTACATAGACATTGGCGGGAAGATTTCTACAGTCTACCGGCAACGTCTGACCTGTCATGCTTGTAACCCTGGGGGGGGGGGGGGGAGGGGGGCGGGGGGGAACTATTTTTCTCTCTGGAAAGAAAGCCTCCTCTCTCTGGACCCTCTGAACCCCAGCCACTGGACTTCATTCCACTGCCACTTAGTAGGGGTCATCCAAACATTCTTGTGGCCGTAGGTATGTCTTCCGTGTGGGTTGAAGTCTTCCCTCACTCACTGCAAGCCTGATGTCCTCACCGTGGCACAGAGACCGGTAAAAAAACAAAATGTGTTTGCCACTTGGGGTCTACCTTCCACAGCCTCCCCTGTGATCAGATCACGGCACCCGCTTCGCTGGGCAAATCCTACAATCCTTCACAGAAGCTCTTGCAAACTTTTTGGAACCGTCACTCGTCCAGTCACGCTCGATCATCAGGCAAGGTCGGCAGAACCGATGGAAAGACTGGACTCCAAGGAGAACAAGGATGACTTACACGGGGTTGAATGAACTGATGAACAGGATGATAATGTGTATGACTACTTGTGTAAAGTAGGACGGATTGGGGAAGCGGGGGATAACTTAGGGGGTTGGGATGAACATGTACACATGACTGTACATAAAATCGGTAATCAACAAGCAAGCGCCTCCTACTATATAGCACAGGAAACGCTACTCAATACTTTGTAATAAGCCTATGAGAGAAAAGAATCTGAAAAAAAAAAAAAACCCTACGTAAAATACATTTATATATATATATATATATATATATATATATATACACACACACACACACACACACACACACACACATACACACACACACGCGTATGTAGGTATATGTATATATATACATGTATGTATATATATATGTATATGTATATATGGAGAGAGAGAGAGAGAGGAGGGAGAGAGAGAGAGAGAGAGAGAGACAGAGACAGAGACAGAGACAGAGAGAGACAGAGACACTGAGACAGAGAGAGACAGAGAGAAAGAAGAGACAGAGAGATAGAGGGATTAGGACTGATTCTTAAATCTTTTGTTTTCCAGAGACAAGGAAAAACAGAAACAAACCAACAAAACCCAATTTTCTTTTTTCTTTTTTTTATTTTTAAAGATGGACATCCATTTGGTAACTTATACCTCTGTCAGCAGGATGGAATCACTGATCTTTTTCTCCCTACCTTCCTTAATTCAGAAACTCTCAGTGAGGCTTCTTATTTCCTTGGCAACCGAGTTATTTGCATACGTTACTTGGAGGCCAAAATTATGTTTCCATAAAACGGGGATACTCACTTGTGGATATGAAGTTCTGGAGCTACTCGTTTCCCTTAGGGTGTTGTTCTTAACCTGAAAACTGGACTGCATCCCGAAGTTTTTTGAGTTCCCTCCAATATCTGGCTACGACTCTCCCCATGAACGTTTGCCATTTTCTCCCACCCTTTTGACTTGGCCTCACTGAGAACTAAAATGGCCCTTTGCCTGAAGCTCTGCAAACGGAAGCTAGAGAACTTGACGAAACGGCCACAACGGCTCCTATGGAAACAATCCTCGTGCCTGTTTCTTTGAGAGCCACTCCGAAATTTGAACCAAACACCCGACGACATCATCAGAGGTGTTTCAGACTTCTAAAGTTGCTTCGACCCTGACATCTAGAAATCTCCTTCTCACACACACACACACACACACACACACACACACACACACCCCTACACACACGAGTCACCAGCTCAGCTTTAATATGTTCCAAGGAACTTTCAGAGGAGGGAACTCTTGGGCTCCAGAGTAGGCCGCCCCAAAATCTGCCTCCATGCTCTATTGATTATTTTGAATTCAAGTGACTTAAGAACCGGGCAGCACAAGAGGGACACACTGGCCCGCCTTTCTGTCCTCCTGCGGAGGAAGATCTCAAGTGAAGACATCTGCTTCCATGCATGTCCATGATTCTCAAATGGTGTAGTGGGGTTTCCTGGGTTAGGAAAAGGAGGGGACATCTTTTGCCTGGAAAAAAAGGCCTGTTTCTCACACAACCTCCTCCCATCCCTTACCTCTCTCCCTCCTTCCCTCCCTGCAGTTTGGAGGGGACAGCCTAAGGGTGGGGAAATTGGGGAAAGAAAAAAGACAGAGCCATTCATTAAAGAGAAGCTCGAGGCAAAGTCAAAGGCTCCGACTTGGCCGGAGAGCTTTCTGCATTTGAATGGAGCGATTGAACGAGGCCCTGCCGAATGAATCGTCCGGACCTCCCCTCCCCTCCCCCGCTCCTGGCAAAGGTCAGTCCAGGGGACTTAGGAAGGAGCTCTGGAGAAGGAACGGGGGTGGGGGTGGGGGTGGGGGCGGGACCAACAGACAATAGCCGCTGCCTGCCTGCCTGCCTGCCTGCCGGGCTGAGGCCTGAGGCCTGAGGCCTGAGGCCTGAGGCCTGAGGGCCACCACGCTGGCTCCTGCAACACAATCCCTTCCAGGAAACTGCTGTGATGACTCTTTGGCAGTGAAGGATCAACTCTGAACTCTCTTGGCCTATTTCTGCAAAAGGCCCGAGCCTCAGCTACGACAGATTCTCTGGGTTTCTTGGCACAGGGACTGACCCGCACCCTCCCGTCCTGTCAGATCCTCCTTTGTACACACGCCTCCACTCACTGGAAGGGTTCTTTGGCCTCGTCCAGAAAACGAACACACAAAAAGAAACCCACAAACAAGACTGAAATGATGTGTTGGTAGTTATGGGAAAGAAACCTGCTCCTCTCACACACCTGAGGGCAGGAAGCGAAGGCAGGTTCTCGGCCGGAGGGGGACGGGGTGAACCGAGGTCGGTCAGCGCCCCCCTCCCCCCGCTTCTCTCCCAGGTGACGTGGGCCCCCCTTCCCCGCCTCTCTCTGCGCCCCCCATCCCCACCCCGCCCTGGTTCTGATACTTCACTCGGGAAACTTCTCTAGGCCGGCCGAGATGCCAGCTTGCTGTCCTGCCGTTTCATGCCCATCCCTATCAGCCATGTCCAAAAGGCACAGGAAATCGTGGACAGCAGATAGCGCACCCAGAGGGGTGTGTGTGTGTGTGTGTGTGTGTGTGTGTGTGTGTGTGTGTGTGTGTGTGTGTGTGTGTTTTGGTGGGGTTTCTGTCTGCGTGTGTGTTTGCTTTTGGTTTGGCTTTTTTTTTTTTTCTTCGATAAACTCGCCCCATTTGGGAGTCGGGTGGAACACGGTGGGTGTCTCCTGGCCTGCCACCCTAACAAACCCCAAAGAGACTCATTTTGGGGTCTCGGCCAGCCAGGTCCCCTTTCTTGGAATTCTGGTTTCACAAATCCGTCTCGTGTCCATGGAATTCTCAGGTCCAGCCATCGACCCTAAGGACGGGGAGGGAAGGTTTTGTCCCGGGGACATTTTCCTTCCTTGCCCGCCTCCTCGGGGTTCCGGACGCTTCGGTATGCTGACGTGCCGTGCCCTCCTCAGCTCCACCCCGACCCCCATCCCAACCCCCCCACCCCCCACCCCCCCGTCTTTGGGAACTCTGTGAACAGGGGTGGTGTTTTTCACAGCCAAACACGCTCTCACCGTAAGACCCGGCCCTCGGAGGACTCCTTGCTATGAATGGACCCGAGGTGACGCGGGGAGTCGAACGGCTGAGGTCCACGCAGAAACCTGCATGCGGACCTTGACGGTGGCGGTTTTATTCCTCACTGCCAAGAACTCTCTCGGAGGTGACCGAGACATGTCTTTCAGGAGGTGAATGGACACGTACGTAGCCTGGGGACGAGCCGTAGGTAACATGCTTTCTCGGAAGAGAAAAACCATGGACGGGATGAACGGGTCAGCGGGGGGGTGGTGGATGGTGGATGAATAGGCGGAGGGCAGAGGACGTTTAAGGCAGGGAAACTCTCCAAAGGTAGGATCCTGATGGTATGAAAACAAACGTTTTGCATAGGGCACTACCTGAGATGGGGTGAATCGAAGGGACCTACCTCTATGGGCCACCACCCCCTCCTCCCCACCATGAAAGCGCCCCAAACAAGCCTGCTCTTTTTACCCCAGTTGAAGACCCTTGCTAAAGCCAGAAGGCAAAACATGACCATGAGAAATCTGACCAGCCGTCGCTTGGGACAAGAGCGAGGCCAATGAATCCAGTGAAAAGTTGACAGAGGGGCCTGGGTCCCTCGGCTCGACCCCTTCACTGAGAAGCCAAAGCCTTTTACGCAGGGATGAGCTTTTCCACACCTAGGTTTCTTTGGCCAGTGCGACGTTCATGAAACACGTTAAAGGAAAATGATCGATCGATGTGTTTGCCGTCTGCCTGAGCGCACGCGATACGAAATAGAAACCGGGGGAGGGGGTGTGTGCTGACGTTCGGGGTCTAATGGGAGAAACCTTGGAGGGTTTTTGCCCTTAGGGTGCCTTGGTCTGGGGTTGACTTGTGTGCGCTGAGAACGAGGGCCGTTATTGAAGGCCCTGTGCAGATTTTGGACACCATGATCCATGGAACCCTGAAGTTTTGGAACCTAGAAATCTTTTGGTCTGCATTTGAGTTGGAAATCTTCTCCTTGACAGAAAGAAGCACACAGAAGGAGGAGGAGGAGGAGGAGGAGGAGG
>NW_028138835.1:85000-90000 GCF_964270905.1 Leucopleurus acutus | reverse complement strand
CCCGGGCCCCGCCGGCGTCTCCGTGGGATTTGCCCCCGCCGAGGAGTCGCGTGGGGAGCGCGTTTCCTTCGAGGCGGCCTCCCGGCGACGTCTTCCCAGCTTCCCCCGCCACCCCCCCCCCCCCCCCCCCGTCTGCTGCCGGGGTCGCGCCGTGTCGTGCCGACCCGGGAGCTAGCTCCGAGACGGACGCCTCGGGGCCGCGCCAGACGCCCGCCGGCTCGCCCCGGCGGGCTGAGCTCGGGCGTTTGGGCGGCCCGGCGCTGCCGCATCCTCGGTGGCCGGCCGGCGACAGGGAACCCGGCCCGGGGACGTTGGAGCCGTTGTCGGGAGCCACCTGGCGGCCGCTTTTATATTGTCCCTCGTCTCTGGAGCTTCGGCGACCTTCGTGAGGGCTGTGACTCGGCCGCCGGGCCCGAGGCAGAGTTCCGGGAGCCGGGCGACGCTGGCGGTGACTGTCCCGGTGGCGCCCGGGCGTGGGCGCCTCCTGCTGTCGCTTGAGATTGGGCGTGCAGGCCTATGAGGGTGTGCCTGTCGCCGCGCTCTCGAGCCGGTCTGTGGGGCCGCCTGGCCTGGTCGACCAGCATCCGGCCGCGGGGACCGACCCGGCCACCCGACCCTCCTTCTTTCCTTCCTTCTTTCCTTCCTTCCTTCCTTCCCTCCCTCCCTCCCTCCCTCCCTGCCCCCACCCCCCCACCGCCCGGTCCCCACAGCGCCCCGCTCCGGAGGTGGGGACCGGCCCGTGCGTTTAGGCCGGTGGAGGGCGCGACGGGCTCGTTGGCGGGCGCGCGTGGGTCCCGGTGGTCGGATTCTTTCTGACCGATGCTTTTCCGAGTCGGACTCCGGAGGTGGGGACCGGGCTGGGCCGCGAGGGGTGACCCGGAGAGAGAGGCCCGGGCCCGGGTGCGGTCCCTCGTGGGCTCCGGTCGCCTGGGAGGTGCCTCCGTGCGAAAATGTTTAAGTCCCCCTGGGTCCGGGGACGCGGACGGACCGGGACCTGCTCGCGCGGGTGGCCGGGGAGGGCGCACCCGGCCCTTGAGCGGGCCCACGTGGGTCCCGGTCGGCGGACGCGACTTTTTCTCACCCTCCCCCGCCCCCTCCTCCACCGCGAGTCCCGGCCGGGGTGGGGGTGGCGGTGGGGACCGGCCCGAGTCGTACTGGGTGGCCCGGATAGGGCGGCCTGGGCCCGGGCGCGGTCCCTCGTGGGCCCCGCTCGTCAGAGGCGGCAGAGTGGGATATTTCCTTTTCTTTAACCGAGTCTTCGCCCGGGGACACGGAGGGACCCGCGGTACGGTACCTGCTCGCGCGGGCGATCCGGGGAGGGCGACCCCGGCCCGCTCGCTGCCTCTGCCACGTTTTCCCGGCCCTCCCGCCCCGCCCCGCCCCGTCCCGCCCCGCCCCACTCTGCCGCCCCCCACCCCCCCGGGCTCCTCGGGTCGACCAGATGGCCCCGAGAGAGCTCCGGGGCTGCTGTGGATGGGGAAGTGTTGGGGAGAGGTAGCCGGGCCGAGGTCCGGGGAGCGCCCCCGAGGTTCGTGGATGGGCCCCGCTGCCGGGCGCCGTGATTTTTTTCGCCTGAAATGGGCCTTTTTTACCACCAGATAGGTGCTGACACGGTCTCCTCTGGCGTGTCTCGCTGGGGGTTCTGGGACTCTGGACGCGCGCGGGGCGCTGGGCTTTGGACCGCCGTCTGGCGCCCGAACCGGCCCTTGCCGCTTGAGCCGCCCGCTTGGGCCTGCGCGCCGGCTCTCGTGTGTGCGCCCGGCTGACCCGACCCGCGGTGCCGCCTCCGGTCTCTGGCTCACCCGAGGGCGGCGGGGCGAGGTGGTGCGTGGGTCTTCTACCCCGTGTGACTCCCCTTCCCCGCCGCAGGCACCCGGGGGTTGGCTGAGACGACCCCACCCCGCAGGCTCCGTGCCACGTGTCAGGCGTTCTCCTCGCGGGGTCGTCGGCCACTGTTGCCCGAGAAGGCAGAGAGAGAGAAGGGGGGGCTGGGTGCCGGCTGAGGCTGAAGCAGGCTCCTCCGGTGAGGGTCCTCGCCGTGGCCCTCCCCCCTCGGGGCCCTCGTGGCCCCTGGCTCTCTGGATTGACTGATCGATGTGGTGATGTCGCGCTCTCCTGGGCCGGGCCTTAAGTCGCGCCAGACGAGGGACGGACGTTCTTGGCGAACGGGACCGCTCTTCTCGTTCTGTCCGCGGGCCCCTCGCCTCTCTTGTCACGCCCTGCCCGGCCTGCCGAGGGGTGTGTGGGAGGCAGGGGTGGTGGTCTCCGGCCCTGGCCTGCGGTCTCCCGCCTCCTGCCTCACGGCGTGGGCGGGGCCGTGGTCCTCGGACGCAGCAGACGCTCTCGCTTCGCCTCCTTGGCGTGTGCCTCGCGGGCGGTCCTCCCCGCGTCGGTGGGGGCCGTCCCGCCGCTGCGCCGCGCGCCCGCTGCCGGCGCGTGAGCGTGACTTGCTCGGTCCTCTGTGGTGCCCCTGGAGCGCTCCAGGTCGTCCCTCAGGCGCGCGAGGCCGAGCGGTGGTGTCGTTCCCTTTTCCCAGCGTGCTCCTCGGGGTCTCCGCCGCGGTGGTGTGTCCCGTGAGTGGCTCTCGCGGGGGGGGTCGAGACGGTAAAGGGCGCGGGGGCTTGCCTCTGTTTCTCTGCTTCGGTGGGGGACGGGGGCCTGCCGCCTCGTCGCCATCGTCCTCCCACGGTGTGCCGTGGGGGGACTGACTTCGTGGCCGGGCCGACGCCGCGTGTGCCGCCGCCCCCCACTTGCGTGTGTGGGGGGAGTCGCACAGGGGCGTGGGTGCGATCGTGTCGGGCCGGGGCCTGCGAGAAGGGGGGGCGTCTGTCGCGCTTCTCGGGCGTGCTCCCCCCTTCCGGAGCCCGGTGGACGAGCCTGGGGGGCGGCAGAGGCTGTGCCCCCGAGGCTGTGGCCGCGAACGCTCCAGTGGGCCGTGTGCTTACCCATACCGCAGACCCCCCCCACCCCTCCCACGGCCAGTCGTGGACTTGGTGGCTCGTGGAGCGCCTCCGTGGGCCCGAAGGGCAGAGACGATGGGTGGGGGATGACGCACCCTCGGTGAGAAAGCCTTCTCTAGCGATCCGAGAGGGAGCCTTGGGGTACCGGACCCCCCAGCCGCTGCCCCTCCCGAGCGTGCGGTGGCCACGGTGGCCACCGCCAGAGCCACGTGGGCGGCAGAGGCCCTCGCCCTCGCGGGAGGGCTTGCGCCGGCCCCGCGGTGGGGCCGAGCGCCGCTCTTTGTCTACCGCGGCCCGCGCCTCCCCCCTCTGAGTCGGGGGAGGGTCCCGCCAGGCCGGCGTCCGGCGCGGGGCCGTGTGTGCGCGTGCGCGTGCGGTGACTGACCCGCGCGGTGGCGAGCCCGAGGTGGGGTTCGGGGACGCACGGGCGTCCCGACTCCCCAGTCCCGCAGCCGCGAGGAGCCCGTCGCGCCTGCCCTCGCCGCGAGTCGCGGCCGGGGGCGGTGTGTGGGCACGGTGCGGGTCGCCTCGCTCGGGAGCGTTTCCCTGGGGCGCGAGCCCCGGGGGTCGGACTCAGATGAAGGCGGATGTGGCGAAGGACGGAGGAGGTTGAGTTTGGGCGGACGGGTCCCTCCGTGTCACGCGGGGGGAAAACCGTCGCACACGGGCCCCGGCGGCGGGGCCGGGTCGTGGGAGACCCCGGGGTGGCCGGGGCCGGCCGGCGTCCCAGGCGTCGTGGGACCGCCCTCGTGTGTGTGGCGGTGGGACCCCGCGCTCGTTTCCCTGGCGGGCCCGGTCGTGCCTCGGCCCTTCCCGTCCCTGGGCGGGCGCCCCTGCGCCCCTGCCCCGCGGCCCTCGCCGCCGTGTGTGCGCGTGCCGTCCCCTCCCCGTGGCCGCCGGCCCTCCCCGGCCCCCAGCCCTCCGTGCCCCCTTCCCCGTCTGGGATCGAGCCGGCCTCGCCCACGTGAGGGTGTCGCCCGCCGCGGCCGCCGCGGCCGGCGGCGTCCCCGGGTGGAGTGCTCACGGTCCCTGAGGCGGGGGAGTCGGGCGCGGCGGCGGAGGCGTGTGGTGGGGCACGTGGGGCGGCCGGTGTGCGCGCGGGAGAGTGTTGTTGTCGCGGGGCTGGCCGCGGCTCTCGTGGGTGTTTGGCGGTGGTGGGCGCGAGCCCCGCGAGGGGGGGGCAACCCTGGTGGGGGGCCGAGGAGGCCAGTCGGCGTCCTGGGTGCCGCGGGACCGCCCCTGCGCTGGAGGCCTCTGGCGGTGAGACCCCGTGTCGTGCCCCGGCGGCCGACTCGCGTCCGTGCCCTTAGGATGGCCCCCCGGGCCTCCCTCGCGTCGGCGCGCGTCCGCCCCCCGCCCGCCACGTCTTCCGCGAGGTCGTCGCCGCGCCTCCGCGACGGCGGCCGAGCCAGCCGCGCCTCGTCGGCCCTGTCTCCCGTCCGTCCATCCGCCCCGTCCGTCGCGTCTGCCGAACCCCGGGCCGCGTCCCGGTGTGCTTCGCTTCCCGGGCCTGCCGCGGCGCCGCTCCGTGGTCTGCCGCCGCCGCCGCCGCCGCCCGTCCGCCGGCGTCGTTGCGTGTTGGGCGAGGTTGGGGGGACGGCCGTCCGTCCGTCCCCCCTGCCGCGCCGCGCCCCGCCCCGGCGCGCTCGCCCGAGCGCGGGTCGTCGGGACCCCGGCCGGCCGTCGCGGACCGGCCGCCGTGCCCGCGACGCCCCGCTCCCGTCGGGCGGGCGGGGAGGTGAGGGGTGGCCGGGCCTCGGCCCGGGCCCCCGCCGCCCCCCGTCCGTGCGAGCGCGTGAGCGCGGGCGAGCGGGCACGCGCCGGCCGGCCTCCGGAGCGACCTGCCGGTGCCCGTGGCCCCGCTCCCGGGCCGCCGAGGTTGCGGGCCGCGTCGCTTTGGTTGGTGGGGTGGGGGGCGGAGGTGCGGGGAGAGCCCCGGCGGGGCCGCCCCCCCTTCCCCCCTCCCCCCTCCCTCGTCCCTCCACGCCGCGACGTCGCGGCGGCGCGCCGCGACCCCTCGCGGTCCCGAGCGTAGGCGGT
>NW_028138835.1:62500-70000 GCF_964270905.1 Leucopleurus acutus | reverse complement strand
CTTTCACTGACTGAAGAAAAAAAAAAAAAAAAAAACAGACAGTGTCCAAGGACGAGGCATTCTAAAGAAGGAACGGAACGTGTGTGGTCCAAGCTACCTGATGTCGCCATCCTCATGGTAGGAAGAGGACTTTTTTGGGGGAGTGGGGAGGCAAAGTAGAAGATACGCAGATAATGTTTGGGGGAAGGAGAAAGAGATTTTAGTCCTAAAGGTGGTCACTTCTCAATGGAAAAGAAAGAAAACGAGGGACAGGCTAAAAATGGGCACAGACGATTGGAAAAGGTGTGTGAAGAAAACGGTCTTTGGAAAGGAATCGGATCCGTGGTCAGGACTGACTGGATAAGATGAGGATGGATTCAAAGACAGAAATGAGTTTTCGTATCAACGTGAAACATGTGCAAAAATAGAATTTAGTTGTCTCTCTATGTTAAAAGGACAAGGTTTGGGTTTAGGGTTTGGGTTTTTCTTTCATCGGTCTGCTCTGTCCATCATGAGAGATCAGATTAGATTAGGAAAGGTTTCTTCCTTTATCTTTAAGGAGAGAAGGGAGGGAAGGAAGGGAGGGAAGGAAGGAAGGAAGGAAGGAAGGAAGGAAGGAAGGAAGGAAGGAAGGAAGGAAGGAAGGAAGGAAGGAAGGAAGGAAGGAAGGAAAAAGGAAGCAAGAAAGAAAAGCTTATGCCTTGTCAAAAGTCATCACTTATTTTCTAGGTTGCCGTTATCAGGTCTCGGAGGACTCACATCAGCTTAGTCCTCTCGAGATTCAAAGAACCAGGTGTGGCTCGGAACTGAAGAAGAAGCTTCTCTCTCTGCCTAGCAAGTCTCTCCTTGGGATGTCGGTGACCTGGCTAGCGAAGCACTGTTTCACAGTGACCTATATCCGATTAAGTGCTTTACAACCTTTTGGATATTTTGGACACACTTGCCCCCCGGTTGAAGGACAGGTGAAGTCCTTTGGACTTAGAACGCACTTTGAGTTAGGATGCAGGAGGAGAGGGCCCTCGAAATAGCCCAAAAATGTGTTCTCTCTCCTGAGAAACGAGAGAGATGAAACTGAGTACGTTTCTTGGAGAGCATCGATGACACGGGAAGCGTCGTCGAAGAGGAAGGAACAACGTGAAGTCTACTTTGGCTTGTGTCTGTACACCGATGTGTTCTAACTGTTCCAGACATGATGGGATGTTTCTTCCTGGAAGTCTTCTCTGCCCTGGCATAAAGGGTTGTCTGTCGTCGTCAAAATGGAGGCTCACACGAAAGGGACGGAACCCAGTATCAGGGAGGTGTTCTAACCGACGTTCACGCCAAGGCAGCAACAACAGCCTGTGGAAAGGTGGTGGGGGTGGCGGGGCACACGTGGATCGAGTCCATTCTGTCCTGTCAACAGCCGGTCGGGGCTATGGCAGACGGGAGACGGCGGCCCGGCCGGTTGGTTACTCCCTGGCCGACCTCCCCCCTCCCCCACCCCCACCCCCCCACCTTGCATTCCTTCACCCACCCATGGTGCCTTGAAGATGACCCCAATTGTACATAGACATTGGCGGGAAGATTTCTACAGTCTACCGGCAACGTCTGACCTGTCATGCTTGTAACCCTGGGGGGGGGGGGGGGGGAGGGGGGCGGGGGGGAACTATTTTTCTCTCTGGAAAGAAAACCTCCTCTCTCTGGACCCTCTGAACCCCAGCCACTGGACTTCATTCCACTGCCACTTAGTAGGGGTCATCCAAACATTCTTGTGGCCGTAGGTATGTCTTCCGTGTGGGTTGAAGTCTTCCCTCACTCACTGCAAGCCTGATGTCCTCACCGTGGCACAGAGACCGGTAAAAAAACAAAATGTGTTTGCCACTTGGGGTCTACCTTCCACAGCCTCCCCTGTGATCAGATCACGGCACCCGCTTCGCTGGGCAAATCCTACAATCCTTCACAGAAGCTCTTGCAAACTTTTTGGAACCGTCACTCGTCCAGTCACGCTCGATCATCAGGCAAGGTCGGCAGAACCGATGGAAAGACTGGACTCCAAGGAGAACAAGGATGACTTACACGGGGTTGAATGAACTGATGAACAGGATGATAATGTGTATGACTACTTGTGTAAAGTAGGACGGATTGGGGAAGCGGGGGATAACTTAGGGGGTTGGGATGAACATGTACACATGACTGTACATAAAATCGGTAATCAACAAGCAAGCGCCTCCTACTATATAGCACAGGAAACTCTACTCAATACTTTGTAATAAGCCTATGAGAGAAAAGAATCTGAAAAAAAAAAAAAACCCTACGTAAAATACATTTATATATATATATATATATATATATATACACACACACACACACACACACACACACACACACACACACACATACACACACACACGTGTGTAGGTATATGTATATATATACATGTATGTATATATATATGTATATGTATATATGGAGAGAGAGAGAGAGAGGAGGGAGAGAGAGAGAGAGAGAGAGAGAGACAGAGACAGAGACAGAGACAGAGACAGAGAGAGACAGAGACACTGAGACAGAGAGAGACAGAGAGAAAGAAGAGACAGAGAGATAGAGGGATTAGGACTGATTCTTAAATCTTTTGTTTTCCAGAGACAAGGAAAAACAGAAACAAACCAACAAAACCCAATTTTCTTTTTTCTTTTTTTTATTTTTAAAGATGGACATCCATTTGGTAACTTATACCTCTGTCAGCAGGATGGAATCACTGATCTTTTTCTCCCTACCTTCCTTAATTCAGAAACTCTCAGTGAGGCTTCTTATTTCCTTGGCAACCGAGTTATTTGCATACGTTACTTGGAGGCCAAAATTATGTTTCCATAAAACGGGGATACTCACTTGTGGATATGAAGTTCTGGAGCTACTCGTTTCCCTTAGGGTGTTGTTCTTAACCTGAAAACTGGACTGCATCCCGAAGTTTTTTGAGTTCCCTCCAATATCTGGCTACGACTCTCCCCATGAACGTTTGCCATTTTCTCCCACCCTTTTGACTTGGCCTCACTGAGAACTAAAATGGCCCTTTGCCTGAAGCTCTGCAAACGGAAGCTAGAGAACTTGACGAAACGGCCACAACGGCTCCTATGGAAACAATCCTCGTGCCTGTTTCTTTGAGAGCCACTCCGAAATTTGAACCAAACACCCGACGACATCATCAGAGGTGTTTCAGACTTCTAAAGTTGCTTCGACCCTGACATCTAGAAATCTCCTTCACACACACACACACACACACACACACACACACACACACACACACACCCCTACACACACGAGTCACCAGCTCAGCTTTAATATGTTCCAAGGAACTTTCAGAGGAGGGAACTCTTGGGCTCCAGAGTAGGCCGCCCCAAAATCTGCCTCCATGCTCTATTGATTATTTTGAATTCAAGTGACTTAAGAACCGGGCAGCACAAGAGGGACACACTGGCCCGCCTTTCTGTCCTCCTGCGGAGGAAGATCTCAAGTGAAGACATCTGCTTCCATGCATGTCCATGATTCTCAAATGGTGTAGTGGGGTTTCCTGGGTTAGGAAAAGGAGGGGACATCTTTTGCCTGGAAAAAAAGGCCTGTTTCTCACACAACCTCCTCCCATCCCTTACCTCTCTCCCTCCTTCCCTCCCTGCAGTTTGGAGGGGACAGCCTAAGGGTGGGGAAATTGGGGAAAGAAAAAAGACAGAGCCATTCATTAAAGAGAAGCTCGAGGCAAAGTCAAAGGCTCCGACTTGGCCGGAGAGCTTTCTGCATTTGAATGGAGCGATTGAACGAGGCCCTGCCGAATGAATCGTCCGGACCTCCCCTCCCCTCCCCCGCTCCTGGCAAAGGTCAGTCCAGGGGACTTAGGAAGGAGCTCTGGAGAAGGAACGGGGGTGGGGGTGGGGGTGGGGGCGGGACCAACAGACAATAGCCGCTGCCTGCCTGCCTGCCTGCCTGCCTGCCTGCCTGCCTGCCTGCCTGCCGGGCTGAGGCCTGAGGCCTGAGGCCTGAGGCCTGAGGCCTGAGGGCCACCACGCTGGCTCCTGCAACACAATCCCTTCCAGGAAACTGCTGTGATGACTCTTTGGCAGTGAAGGATCAACTCTGAACTCTCTTGGCCTATTTCTGCAAAAGGCCCGAGCCTCAGCTACGACAGATTCTCTGGGTTTCTTGGCACAGGGACTGACCCGCACCCTCCCGTCCTGTCAGATCCTCCTTTGTACACACGCCTCCACTCACTGGAAGGGTTCTTTGGCCTCGTCCAGAAAACGAACACACAAAAAGAAACCCACAAACAAGACTGAAATGATGTGTTGGTAGTTATGGGAAAGAAACCTGCTCCTCTCACACACCTGAGGGCAGGAAGCGAAGGCAGGTTCTCGGCCGGAGGGGGACGGGGTGAACCGAGGTCGGTCAGCGCCCCCCTCCCCCCGCTTCTCTCCCAGGTGACGTGGGCCCCCCTTCCCCGCCTCTCTCTGCGCCCCCCATCCCCACCCCGCCCTGGTTCTGATACTTCACTCGGGAAACTTCTCTAGGCCGGCCGAGATGCCAGCTTGCTGTCCTGCCGTTTCATGCCCATCCCTATCAGCCATGTCCAAAAGGCACAGGAAATCGTGGACAGCAGATAGCGCACCCAGAGGGGTGTGTGTGTGTGTGTGTGTGTGTGTGTGTGTGTGTGTGTGTGTGTGTGTGTTTTGGTGGGGTTTCTGTCTGCGTGTGTGTTTGCTTTTGGTTTGGCTTTTTTTTTTTTTTTCTTCGATAAACTCGCCCCATTTGGGAGTCGGGTGGAACACGGTGGGTGTCTCCTGGCCTGCCACCCTAACAAACCCCAAAGAGACTCATTTTGGGGTCTCGGCCAGCCAGGTCCCCTTTCTTGGAATTCTGGTTTCACAAATCCGTCTCGTGTCCATGGAATTCTCAGGTCCAGCCATCGACCCTAAGGACGGGGAGGGAAGGTTTTGTCCCGGGGACATCTTCCTTCCTTGCCCGCCTCCTCGGGGTTCCGGACGCTTCGGTATGCTGACGTGCCGTGCCCTCCTCAGCTCCACCCCGACCCCCATCCCAACCCCCCCACCCCCCACCCCCCCGTCTTTGGGAACTCTGTGAACAGGGGTGGTGTTTTTCACAGCCAAACACGCTCTCACCGTAAGACCCGGCCCTCGGAGGACTCCTTGCTATGAATGGACCCGAGGTGACGCGGGGAGTCGAACGGCTGAGGTCCACGCAGAAACCTGCATGCGGACCTTGACGGTGGCGGTTTTATTCCTCACTGCCAAGAACTCTCTCGGAGGTGACCGAGACATGTCTTTCAGGAGGTGAATGGACACGTACGTAGCCTGGGGACGAGCCGTAGGTAACATGCTTTCTCGGAAGAGAAAAACCATGGACGGGATGAACGGGTCAGCGGGGTGGTGGTGGATGGTGGATGAATAGGCGGAGGGCAGAGGACGTTTAAGGCAGGGAAACTCTCCAAAGGTAGGATCCTGATGGTATGAAAACAAACGTTTTGCATAGGGCACTACCTGAGATGGGGTGAATCGAAGGGACCTACCTCTATGGGCCACCACCCCCTCCTCCCCACCATGAAAGCGCCCCAAACAAGCCTGCTCTTTTTACCCCAGTTGAAGACCCTTGCTAAAGCCAGAAGGCAAAACATGACCGTGAGAAATCTGACCAGCCGTCGCTTGGGACAAGAGCGAGGCCAATGAATCCAGTGAAAAGTTGACAGAGGGGCCTGGGTCCCTCGGCTCGACCCCTTCACTGAGAAGCCAAAGCCTTTTACGCAGGGATGAGCTTTTCCACACCTAGGTTTCTTTGGCCAGTGCGACGTTCATGAAACACGTTAAAGGAAAATGATCGATCGATGTGTTTGCCGTCTGCCTGAGCGCACGCGATACGAAATAGAAACCGGGGGAGGGGGTGTGTGCTGACGTTCGGGGTCTAATGGGAGAAACCTTGGAGGGTTTTTGCCCTTAGGGTGCCTTGGTCTGGGGTTGACTTGTGTGCGCTGAGAACGAGGGCCGTTATTGAAGGCCCTGTGCAGATTTTGGACACCATGATCCATGGAACCCTGAAGTTTTGGAACCTAGAAATCTTTTGGTCTGCATTTGAGTTGGAAATCTTCTCCTTGACAGAAAGAAGCACACAGAAGGAGGAGGAGGAGGAGGAGGAGGAGGAGGAGGAGGAGGAGGAGGAGGAGGAGGACGAGGAGGAGGAGGAGGAGGAGGAGGACGAGGACGAGGACGAGGACGAGGACGAGGACGAGGACGAGGAGGAGGAGGACGAGGACGAGGACGAGGACGAGGAGGAGGACGAGGACGAGGACGAGGACGAGGACGAGGACGAGGACGAGGACGAGGACGAGGACGAGGTGGAGGAGGACGAGGAGGAGGACGAGGACGGGGACGAGGTGGAGGAGGACGAGGAGGACGAGGAGGACGAGGAGGACGAGGAAGGGAAATGGAACTGCATGATGAGCAGATCAGCTTTTCGATGTCAGCAAAGCACCCGCCGCCCAGTTCTCTGGGTGAACTGTCTTGATCTTGCACATCTCTACCGCCTCCGAAATGTGAACACAGCCTGCGATGGCCTGACTGAGACTAAGGCCAGTGGACTGGATGAGGTAGAACCTGAAACCAAAGGGAAGGAAAAAAAAAAAAAAGAAAGAAAGAAAAAACAGAAAAACCAAAACGGAAACAAACAAACAAACAAAAAAAACCCCCAAAAAATAACAACGGGGGGAGGGGAGGGGGACGTGGTCTCTTTAAGAATACAAACCGGTGGAAGGGCTCCCTCAGCCAAACACTAATTTGCCGTCTCCTTCGGGACCAACACGAATCTTAAAAGTCTTTCCCCACAGATAATAAAAAGCCTTAGCCATCGGAGGAAATAAACGTCACCTATTCCAACGGTTCTTTATAGATAAGCAAGAGAGCGAATTTTCGATTGTACTACCTGCTTCGTGGCTGACTAAAAGTTTTTAAATGAAAGCTATGAAATCTCTGGTCATGTCGATCTCTAGGTAGGTAGGTAGGTAGGGAGGGAGGGAGGGAGGGAGGGAGGGAGGGAGGTACGTACGTACGTACGTACGTACGTACGCACGCATGAGACAGACCTACAGACATTTTGGAAAAGGACTGGGGAGTGGCCTAGGGCCAAACAGGCCTTGCCAGCTAAAGAACAGAGGCCCTGGGGGCCTGAGTCTCCGACACACACCCGCACACCCACCCACACCCACCCACCCACGCACACGCACACACACACACACACACACACACACACACACACACACACACACACACACACACACGAGGCTCTCGGGAGTAAAAGATTAACTTTACCTCTGTTGACACCCACGACTATACCTAGTTGTCCCAAGACGAGGAGCTCCACTGTACATTTAACCCTTATCTGTTCCTGTGCTTTCTTGCAGAAAATTCTCATGTGCTTCTTTCCCCTCGTGGAAGCGCTTGCTATTCCCCATAGGTAGCCACCGTGCAACCAGCTGCTGCAGATCCGAGAATT
>NW_028138835.1:55000-57500 GCF_964270905.1 Leucopleurus acutus | reverse complement strand
CCTCTGCCACGTTTTCCCGGCCCTCCCGCCCCGCCCCGCCCCGTCCCGCCCCGCCCCACTCTGCCGCCCCCCACCCCCCCGGGCTCCTCGGGTCGACCAGATGGCCCCGAGAGAGCTCCGGGGCTGCTGTGGATGGGGAAGTGTTGGGGAGAGGTAGCCGGGCCGAGGTCCGGGGAGCGCCCCCGAGGTTCGTGGATGGGCCCCGCTGCCGGGCGCCGTGATTTTTTTCGCCTGAAATGGGCCTTTTTTACCACCAGATAGGTGCTGACACGGTCTCCTCTGGCGTGTCTCGCTGGGGGTTCTGGGACTCTGGACGCGCGCGGGGCGCTGGGCTTTGGACCGCCGTCTGGCGCCCGAACCGGCCCTTGCCGCTTGAGCCGCCCGCTTGGGCCTGCGCGCCGGCTCTCGTGTGTGCGCCCGGCTGACCCGACCCGCGGTGCCGCCTCCGGTCTCTGGCTCACCCGAGGGCGGCGGGGCGAGGTGGTGCGTGGGTCTTCTACCCCGTGTGACTCCCCTTCCCCGCCGCAGGCACCCGGGGGTTGGCTGAGACGACCCCACCCCGCAGGCTCCGTGCCACGTGTCAGGCGTTCTCCTCGCGGGGTCGTCGGCCACTGTTGCCCGAGAAGGCAGAGAGAGAGAAGGGGGGGCTGGGTGCCGGCTGAGGCTGAAGCAGGCTCCTCCGGTGAGGGTCCTCGCCGTGGCCCTCCCCCCTCGGGGCCCTCGTGGCCCCTGGCTCTCTGGATTGACTGATCGATGTGGTGATGTCGCGCTCTCCTGGGCCGGGCCTTAAGTCGCGCCAGACGAGGGACGGACGTTCTTGGCGAACGGGACCGCTCTTCTCGTTCTGTCCGCGGGCCCCTCGCCTCTCTTGTCACGCCCTGCCCGGCCTGCCGAGGGGTGTGTGGGAGGCAGGGGTGGTGGTCTCCGGCCCTGGCCTGCGGTCTCCCGCCTCCTGCCTCACGGCGTGGGCGGGGCCGTGGTCCTCGGACGCAGCAGACGCTCTCGCTTCGCCTCCTTGGCGTGTGCCTCGCGGGCGGTCCTCCCCGCGTCGGTGGGGGCCGTCCCGCCGCTGCGCCGCGCGCCCGCTGCCGGCGCGTGAGCGTGACTTGCTCGGTCCTCTGTGGTGCCCCTGGAGCGCTCCAGGTCGTCCCTCAGGCGCGCGAGGCCGAGCGGTGGTGTCGTTCCCTTTTCCCAGCGTGCTCCTCGGGGTCTCCGCCGCGGTGGTGTGTCCCGTGAGTGGCTCTCGCGGGGGGGGTCGAGACGGTAAAGGGCGCGGGGGCTTGCCTCTGTTTCTCTGCTTCGGTGGGGGACGGGGGCCTGCCGCCTCGTCGCCATCGTCCTCCCACGGTGTGCCGTGGGGGGACTGACTTCGTGGCCGGGCCGACGCCGCGTGTGCCGCCGCCCCCCACTTGCGTGTGTGGGGGGAGTCGCACAGGGGCGTGGGTGCGATCGTGTCGGGCCGGGGCCTGCGAGAAGGGGGGGCGTCTGTCGCGCTTCTCGGGCGTGCTCCCCCCTTCCGGAGCCCGGTGGACGAGCCTGGGGGGCGGCAGAGGCTGTGCCCCCGAGGCTGTGGCCGCGAACGCTCCAGTGGGCCGTGTGCTTACCCATACCGCAGACCCCCCCCACCCCTCCCACGGCCAGTCGTGGACTTGGTGGCTCGTGGAGCGCCTCCGTGGGCCCGAAGGGCAGAGACGATGGGTGGGGGATGACGCACCCTCGGTGAGAAAGCCTTCTCTAGCGATCCGAGAGGGAGCCTTGGGGTACCGGACCCCCCAGCCGCTGCCCCTCCCGAGCGTGCGGTGGCCACGGTGGCCACCGCCAGAGCCACGTGGGCGGCAGAGGCCCTCGCCCTCGCGGGAGGGCTTGCGCCGGCCCCGCGGTGGGGCCGAGCGCCGCTCTTTGTCTACCGCGGCCCGCGCCTCCCCCCTCTGAGTCGGGGGAGGGTCCCGCCAGGCCGGCGTCCGGCGCGGGGCCGTGTGTGCGCGTGCGCGTGCGGTGACTGACCCGCGCGGTGGCGAGCCCGAGGTGGGGTTCGGGGACGCACGGGCGTCCCGACTCCCCAGTCCCGCAGCCGCGAGGAGCCCGTCGCGCCTGCCCTCGCCGCGAGTCGCGGCCGGGGGCGGTGTGTGGGCACGGTGCGGGTCGCCTCGCTCGGGAGCGTTTCCCTGGGGCGCGAGCCCCGGGGGTCGGACTCAGATGAAGGCGGATGTGGCGAAGGACGGAGGAGGTTGAGTTTGGGCGGACGGGTCCCTCCGTGTCACGCGGGGGGAAAACCGTCGCACACGGGCCCCGGCGGCGGGGCCGGGTCGTGGGAGACCCCGGGGTGGCCGGGGCCGGCCGGCGTCCCAGGCGTCGTGGGACCGCCCTCGTGTGTGTGGCGGTGGGACCCCGCGCTCGTTTCCCTGGCGGGCCCGGTCGTGCCTCGGCCCTTCCCGTCCCTGGGCGGGCGCCCCTGCGCCCCTGCCCCGCGGCCCTCGCCGCCGTGTGTGCGCGTGCCGTC
>NW_028138835.1:32500-42500 GCF_964270905.1 Leucopleurus acutus | reverse complement strand
CCTCTCACTGTGGTGGCCCCTCCCGCCGTCGCGGAGCGCAGGCTCCGCGGCCACGGCTCACGGGCGGGCCTAGCCGCTCCCTCCGCGGCATGGGGGATCTTCGTTACGCTATTTTTATTCTTCCCCACCGGTGAATGTTCCTTCGTGGCGGCGGCAGCGAGGGGAAAACGACAACGGGGAACGGCCAAAGGAAATTCTTAGCTCCGAGTTCTAAATCCTCGGCGTACTCGTGACGGCTGAGGCCGCCCTGCCGCTGTCAACCTTCCGTGGAATCGCAGGGACGTTGGAGAAAAATGCTTCCGGGTCCGCGGTCCGCGGTCCCCGGTCCCCGGCCCCCGGTGTCCCCAGGTCCCCAGTGCCCCGTCCGCGGCCGTCGCTGAGCGGTGAAATGCGCACCAGGAGGATCGGGTTCGTCATCGTGTCCCCGCCGCCCCGCCGCCCCGCCGCCCCGCTGCTCCCGATCCCGATCCCGATCCCGATCCCGATGCGGCCCGCTCACTCGACTGCCCGTTGTCGGGCGCCACCTGCCGGTCGGTCGCTTTTTATACGGTCCAAAGAGGTCGACCAGATGGCTGGGCCGGCTGGGTGGGCGGGGCCAACCTCTGAGTGACGGAGGTATTTGACTGGGAGCAAGGAGGGCAGGGGATTCTAGATCGTGGGCCGGAGGCCAGGGAGGGGGGAGAGAGATGGTAGCCACTCTATTTTTGTTCTTTTTTAATGAACGCTTTTAAAACTCATTCATTCATTCATTCATTCATTCATTCACTCACTCACTCACTCACTCACTCACTCACTCACTCATTCATTCAATTCCGTGCAGTGGAAGGATGGAGACCTAACCTAACCACTAGACCGCCAGGGAAGCCCTTAGCCACGCTAGCCCTCATCCATGTTTTTCAGGATCATTGAGAATCATTCATCTGACGGGATGGACTGGAGAGATCTTGTCCACGCATACAGGAGAGATCCATTGGAGGTTCCAGAACTTGGGTCTCTTGGCAAGGGCGTATCATGTTTAACATGGAAAGGACTATGCCAACGGTGGTCTCAGAATGAATGGAGTGTGCAAAGAGGTAGAAAGAGAGGTTCCCGACTTGGGGGGGGGGGTGCGGGGAGGGGGGAAAGCCCCAACCACGTCGCCTCGTCCTCCATCCATCCCGACCAGGGTCACGGGCAGAACACAAGGGGCGGCTTCCCTCACTGGGGGCCCCGAACTTAGAAAACTCTCATCTCTGCCAAAAGACAAGCAGTGCTGGCTGGGGCTGGCACATTCTCTTCTTCTCATGGGACTGACGTTGATCTCCATAGCTCAGAAAACACGTGCGAACACTCAGAAGATACCCAAGCACTGTGTCCTTTACCTGGCTCCCTGTCGCTCACTCTCCGCCTCTGTCTCTGCCACTCGCTGTCTCTTTCTTTCTCCCGGTCTCTCTCTCTCTCTCTCTCTCTCTCTCTCTCTCTCTCTCTCTCTCTCTTTCTCTCTCTCGCGCGCGCGCGCGCGCGCTCGCGCTCTCCCCCACCCCTGCTCTTCCTCCCCCACTTTATCTCTTTCTTCCCGCCTCCTCTCTTTCTTTCTCTCTGTCTCCCTCTCTGTCTCTCTGCCTCTCGTCTCTCTCTGTCTCTGTCTCTGTCTCTCTCCACACCCCCCCCCCCCCGTCTCTCCCTCCCTGTCCCTCCCTGTCCCTCCCTGTCTCTCCCTCTCTGTCTCTCCCTCCCTCCCTCCCTCCCTCCCTCCCTCCCTCCCTCCCTCCCTCTTTTTCCTCTCTCTCCCTCTCCTGGCCTCTCCTCCACGTTCTCCCTTCCTCGCTTTCTGTCTCCCTCTCCCTCACCCATCCCCACTCCCCCCCATCCCCGGTCATGGGACATCCTCATTTTCCATGAGAACTCATGGAGATGGAAGGGATGTTGGACTGATGTTCGCGTGCTACCGGATCCCACTCCCACAGGGATAGCTGCTGCACTGCCTTTGGCAGGCCATGGTGGGTGGGGGTGGTGTCTCTTCTTCTGTATCGGTAGAAATGATTTCAAGAGGAGGCAGGATGGGCATAGGTCCGCTGCCTCACACCAAGGCCCTTTGGGAGCATTTCAGTGAATCGGGACAGAACATTTTTCTCCGTGCGGGGAGGGAACCGGAATAGGGCAAACCACCCCGAAATGGACCGCTTTGGCACACAGATGAGTTGAGTTCGAATTGAAGGCGCTTCAGAAACGACGGGTGGGCGACGAGGACGCTCTGCCGCTCTGCCTCTCCCTCTTCTTCCTGACCTGAAAGGAGGACCAAGATCTTCCTCGAGAAGAAGCTCAAACTCAGAGCCCGCCCTTTCGAGTGACTCCTGGCTTGGGCTTCTCCTGCGTGGGGGTCACGGTGCACGCGTTCCTCAGCCGTGGGTCGCTCTCTTCTCGAGCTGTCTTTTGGGGACAGGGGCCTCTCAGGCAAGAACTCAGAAGGATCGTCGAGGGAACGTCGTTTTTCCTCTCCCACGACTGATGAATGCAGACAGACACACAGGAATCTCGCCCCCCGCTTCCACCCCCGCCCCCCACCCCCCACCCCAAGTGGGAGGAGTCGCCGGACATCCTTGGGGTCACACACAGCCAGCCTCCGTGGCTCTTCTATGTTGCCAGGCTCCCTGGCCTTCACTGACCCCGCACGCCCCCAGTGAAGTTGCATCATCGTTCATAGTGTAAATGCTGTGAGAAGATAAGCTTTTCAAAATAAAATTCTCCCTGCCTTTCCTTCCCAAGAACACCATGAACACCTACTGTCATGTGCAGTGCTTATGGACCCACCTGGACCAGAGGACCCTCTCCGACAGACACCCTCCCCACCCCACCCCACCCCACCCCACCCCACCCCACCCCCAGGAACTCACTTGCTCCGAGTCATCGAGGAGAGGGTGTCTGGTTCCGTGTCTTAAATGGGTGGGCCAATGACACGTCATCTCCTAGTAAGCCATCGGGTTCACCGGTTTGGGTTCGGGTTCGGTGGCATGAAGTACATTTACGTCCTCCTTGAGTTTGACTTTGAAAGTCTTGGGGCCCTGAGTAGGCCGCCCCCAAACGTGCCTCCGTGGCATAGAGAAGTTTTGGAATTAGACTGACAACACCACGAGAGGGACACTCTGACTCTCTTTTACTTCTCCCCTCTGAAATCAGGAAGAAAATCTCTCACGTGAAAGGGGAGGGGGGCGGGAGGTGTAGACATCATGACGAAATGAACCGCCCTCATGTCTCGTGAAATGTTCACGAATCATCTGAGTAGGACTGCTCATAACGAATAGAGGGCATAGATGTTAACGAGATAAGGATGTTTAAGGGGAACTCTCCCCCCAATGATCGTTTTCCATAGGCCGACTTCAAGACTTTCCCACATCTCTGGTCATCTCTAGGCTTAGAGGTTGGCTAAGTGCCATTGGCAGGGTGAAATCTCAGCGAGTGTCTACATCACCTCCACATAAGATAAAATACTGAAATGTTCACGGCTCCACAAGTCTAAGGGTCTCCCTGCTTTGGACCTTTTACGGAGGAGAGACTGAGCGTGTTTGGTTCCATGCCTAGATAGATCTTGTGCTTTAGGGAAAGAGTGTACTCGGTAGGAGCCTAGACTTCTACAAAGTATTCCATGTTCACACTGTTCACTGTGGTTGGCTTCCTTACTTTCACTGACTGAAGAAAAAAAAAAAAAAAAAACAGACAGTGTCCAAGGACGAGGCATTCTAAAGAAGGAACGGAACGTGTGTGGTCCAAGCTACCTGATGTCGCCATCCTCATGGTAGGAAGAGGACTTTTTTGGGGGAGTGGGGAGGCAAAGTAGAAGATACGCAGATAATGTTTGGGGGAAGGAGAAAGAGATTTTAGTCCTAAAGGTGGTCACTTCTCAATGGAAAAGAAAGAAAACGAGGGACAGGCTAAAAATGGGCACAGACGATTGGAAAAGGTGTGTGAAGAAAACGGTCTTTGGAAAGGAATCGGATCCGTGGTCAGGACTGACTGGATAAGATGAGGATGGATTCAAAGACAGAAATGAGTTTTCGTATCAACGTGAAACATGTGCAAAAATAGAATTTAGTTGTCTCTCTATGTTAAAAGGACAAGGTTTGGGTTTAGGGTTTGGGTTTTTCTTTCATCGGTCTGCTCTGTCCATCATGAGAGATCAGATTAGATTAGGAAAGGTTTCTTCCTTTATCTTTAAGGAGAGAAGGGAGGGAAGGAAGGGAGGGAAGGAAGGAAGGAAGGAAGGAAGGAAGGAAGGAAGGAAGGAAGGAAGGAAGGAAGGAAGGAAGGAAGGAAGGAAGGAAGGAAGGAAGGAAAAAGGAAGCAAGAAAGAAAAGCTTATGCCTTGTCAAAAGTCATCACTTATTTTCTAGGTTGCCGTTATCAGGTCTCGGAGGACTCACATCAGCTTAGTCCTCTCGAGATTCAAAGAACCAGGTGTGGCTCGGAACTGAAGAAGAAGCTTCTCTCTCTGCCTAGCAAGTCTCTCCTTGGGATGTCGGTGACCTGGCTAGCGAAGCACTGTTTCACAGTGACCTATATCCGATTAAGTGCTTTACAACCTTTTGGATATTTTGGACACACTTGCCCCCCGGTTGAAGGACAGGTGAAGTCCTTTGGACTTAGAACGCACTTTGAGTTAGGATGCAGGAGGAGAGGGCCCTCGAAATAGCCCAAAAATGTGTTCTCTCTCCTGAGAAACGAGAGAGATGAAACTGAGTACGTTTCTTGGAGAGCATCGATGACACGGGAAGCGTCGTCGAAGAGGAAGGAACAACGTGAAGTCTACTTTGGCTTGTGTCTGTACACCGATGTGTTCTAACTGTTCCAGACATGATGGGATGTTTCTTCCTGGAAGTCTTCTCTGCCCTGGCATAAAGGGTTGTCTGTCGTCGTCAAAATGGAGGCTCACACGAAAGGGACGGAACCCAGTATCAGGGAGGTGTTCTAACCGACGTTCACGCCAAGGCAGCAACAACAGCCTGTGGAAAGGTGGTGGGGGTGGCGGGGCACACGTGGATCGAGTCCATTCTGTCCTGTCAACAGCCGGTCGGGGCTATGGCAGACGGGAGACGGCGGCCCGGCCGGTTGGTTACTCCCTGGCCGACCTCCCCCCTCCCCCACCCCCACCCCCCCACCTTGCATTCCTTCACCCACCCATGGTGCCTTGAAGATGACCCCAATTGTACATAGACATTGGCGGGAAGATTTCTACAGTCTACCGGCAACGTCTGACCTGTCATGCTTGTAACCCTGGGGGGGGGGGGGGGGAGGGGGGCGGGGGGGAACTATTTTTCTCTCTGGAAAGAAAACCTCCTCTCTCTGGACCCTCTGAACCCCAGCCACTGGACTTCATTCCACTGCCACTTAGTAGGGGTCATCCAAACATTCTTGTGGCCGTAGGTATGTCTTCCGTGTGGGTTGAAGTCTTCCCTCACTCACTGCAAGCCTGATGTCCTCACCGTGGCACAGAGACCGGTAAAAAAACAAAATGGGTTTGCCACTTGGGGTCTACCTTCCACAGCCTCCCCTGTGATCAGATCACGGCACCCGCTTCGCTGGGCAAATCCTACAATCCTTCACAGAAGCTCTTGCAAACTTTTTGGAACCGTCACTCGTCCAGTCACGCTCGATCATCAGGCAAGGTCGGCAGAACCGATGGAAAGACTGGACTCCAAGGAGAACAAGGATGACTTACACGGGGTTGAATGAACTGATGAACAGGATGATAATGTGTATGACTACTTGTGTAAAGTAGGACGGATTGGGGAAGCGGGGGATAACTTAGGGGGTTGGGATGAACATGTACACATGACTGTACATAAAATCGGTAATCAACAAGCAAGCGCCTCCTACTATATAGCACAGGAAACTCTACTCAATACTTTGTAATAAGCCTATGAGAGAAAAGAATCTGAAAAAAAAAAAAACCCTACGTAAAATACATTTATATATATATATATATATATATATATATACACACACACACACACACACACACACACACACACACATACACACACACACGCGTATGTAGGTATATGTATATATATACATGTATGTATATATATATGTATATGTATATATGGAGAGAGAGAGAGAGAGGAGGGAGAGAGAGAGAGAGAGAGAGAGAGAGAGAGACAGAGACAGAGACAGAGACAGAGAGAGACAGAGACACTGAGACAGAGAGAGACAGAGAGAAAGAAGAGACAGAGAGATAGAGGGATTAGGACTGATTCTTAAATCTTTTGTTTTCCAGAGACAAGGAAAAACAGAAACAAACCAACAAAACCCAATTTTCTTTTTTCTTTTTTTTATTTTTAAAGATGGACATCCATTTGGTAACTTATACCTCTGTCAGCAGGATGGAATCACTGATCTTTTTCTCCCTACCTTCCTTAATTCAGAAACTCTCAGTGAGGCTTCTTATTTCCTTGGCAACCGAGTTATTTGCATACGTTACTTGGAGGCCAAAATTATGTTTCCATAAAACGGGGATACTCACTTGTGGATATGAAGTTCTGGAGCTACTCGTTTCCCTTAGGGTGTTGTTCTTAACCTGAAAACTGGACTGCATCCCGAAGTTTTTTGAGTTCCCTCCAATATCTGGCTACGACTCTCCCCATGAACGTTTGCCATTTTCTCCCACCCTTTTGACTTGGCCTCACTGAGAACTAAAATGGCCCTTTGCCTGAAGCTCTGCAAACGGAAGCTAGAGAACTTGACGAAACGGCCACAACGGCTCCTATGGAAACAATCCTCGTGCCTGTTTCTTTGAGAGCCACTCCGAAATTTGAACCAAACACCCGACGACATCATCAGAGGTGTTTCAGACTTCTAAAGTTGCTTCGACCCTGACATCTAGAAATCTCCTTCACACACACACACACACACACACACACACACACACACACACACCCCTACACACACGAGTCACCAGCTCAGCTTTAATATGTTCCAAGGAACTTTCAGAGGAGGGAACTCTTGGGCTCCAGAGTAGGCCGCCCCAAAATCTGCCTCCATGCTCTATTGATTATTTTGAATTCAAGTGACTTAAGAACCGGGCAGCACAAGAGGGACACACTGGCCCGCCTTTCTGTCCTCCTGCGGAGGAAGATCTCAAGTGAAGACATCTGCTTCCATGCATGTCCATGATTCTCAAATGGTGTAGTGGGGTTTCCTGGGTTAGGAAAAGGAGGGGACATCTTTTGCCTGGAAAAAAAGGCCTGTTTCTCACACAACCTCCTCCCATCCCTTACCTCTCTCCCTCCTTCCCTCCCTGCAGTTTGGAGGGGACAGCCTAAGGGTGGGGAAATTGGGGAAAGAAAAAAGACAGAGCCATTCATTAAAGAGAAGCTCGAGGCAAAGTCAAAGGCTCCGACTTGGCCGGAGAGCTTTCTGCATTTGAATGGAGCGATTGAACGAGGCCCTGCCGAATGAATCGTCCGGACCTCCCCTCCCCTCCCCCGCTCCTGGCAAAGGTCAGTCCAGGGGACTTAGGAAGGAGCTCTGGAGAAGGAACGGGGGTGGGGGTGGGGGTGGGGGCGGGACCAACAGACAATAGCCGCTGCCTGCCTGCCTGCCTGCCTGCCTGCCTGCCTGCCTGCCTGCCTGCCTGCCGGGCTGAGGCCTGAGGCCTGAGGGCCACCACGCTGGCTCCTGCAACACAATCCCTTCCAGGAAACTGCTGTGATGACTCTTTGGCAGTGAAGGATCAACTCTGAACTCTCTTGGCCTATTTCTGCAAAAGGCCCGAGCCTCAGCTACGACAGATTCTCTGGGTTTCTTGGCACAGGGACTGACCCGCACCCTCCCGTCCTGTCAGATCCTCCTTTGTACACACGCCTCCACTCACTGGAAGGGTTCTTTGGCCTCGTCCAGAAAACGAACACACAAAAAGAAACCCACAAACAAGACTGAAATGATGTGTTGGTAGTTATGGGAAAGAAACCTGCTCCTCTCACACACCTGAGGGCAGGAAGCGAAGGCAGGTTCTCGGCCGGAGGGGGACGGGGTGAACCGAGGTCGGTCAGCGCCCCCCTCCCCCCGCTTCTCTCCCAGGTGACGTGGGCCCCCCTTCCCCGCCTCTCTCTGCGCCCCCCATCCCCACCCCGCCCTGGTTCTGATACTTCACTCGGGAAACTTCTCTAGGCCGGCCGAGATGCCAGCTTGCTGTCCTGCCGTTTCATGCCCATCCCTATCAGCCATGTCCAAAAGGCACAGGAAATCGTGGACAGCAGATAGCGCACCCAGAGGGGTGTGTGTGTGTGTGTGTGTGTGTGTGTGTGTGTGTGTGTGTGTGTGTGTGTGTGTGTGTGTGTGTGTTTGGTGGGGTTTCTGTCTGCGTGTGTGTTTGCTTTTGGTTTGGCTTTTTTTTTTTTTTCTTCGATAAACTCGCCCCATTTGGGAGTCGGGTGGAACACGGTGGGTGTCTCCTGGCCTGCCACCCTAACAAACCCCAAAGAGACTCATTTTGGGGTCTCGGCCAGCCAGGTCCCCTTTCTTGGAATTCTGGTTTCACAAATCCGTCTCGTGTCCATGGAATTCTCAGGTCCAGCCATCGACCCTAAGGACGGGGAGGGAAGGTTTTGTCCCGGGGACATCTTCCTTCCTTGCCCGCCTCCTCGGGGTTCCGGACGCTTCGGTATGCTGACGTGCCGTGCCCTCCTCAGCTCCACCCCGACCCCCATCCCAACCCCCCCACCCCCCACCCCCCCGTCTTTGGGAACTCTGTGAACAGGGGTGGTGTTTTTCACAGCCAAACACGCTCTCACCGTAAGACCCGGCCCTCGGAGGACTCCTTGCTATGAATGGACCCGAGGTGACGCGGGGAGTCGAACGGCTGAGGTCCACGCAGAAACCTGCATGCGGACCTTGACGGTGGCGGTTTTATTCCTCACTGCCAAGAACTCTCTCGGAGGTGACCGAGACATGTCTTTCAGGAGGTGAATGGACACGTACGTAGCCTGGGGACGAGCCGTAGGTAACATGCTTTCTCGGAAGAGAAAAACCATGGACGGGATGAACGGGTCAGCGGGGTGGTGGTGGATGGTGGATGAATAGGCGGAGGGCAGAGGACGTTTAAGGCAGGGAAACTCTCCAAAGGTAGGATCCTGATGGTATGAAAACAAACGTTTTGCATAGGGCACTACCTGAGATGGGGTGAATCGAAGGGACCTACCTCTATGGGCCACCACCCCCTCCTCCCCACCATGAAAGCGCCCCAAACAAGCCTGCTCTTTTTACCCCAGTTGAAGACCCTTGCTAAAGCCAGAAGGCAAAACATGACCGTGAGAAATCTGACCAGCCGTCGCTTGGGACAAGAGCGAGGCCAATGAATCCAGTGAAAAGTTGACAGAGGGGCCTGGGTCCCTCGGCTCGACCCCTTCACTGAGAAGCCAAAGCCTTTTACGCAGGGATGAGCTTTTCCACACCTAGGTTTCTTTGGCCAGTGCGACGTTCATGAAACACGTTAAAGGAAAATGATCGATCGATGTGTTTGCCGTCTGCCTGAGCGCACGCGATACGAAATAGAAACCGGGGGAGGGGGTGTGTGCTGACGTTCGGGGTCTAATGGGAGAAACCTTGGAGGGTTTTTGCCCTTAGGGTGCCTTGGTCTGGGGTTGACTTGTGTGCGCTGAGAACGAGGGCCGTTATTGAAGGCCCTGTGCAGATTTTGGACACCATGATCCATGGAACCCTGAAGTTTTGGAACCTAGAAATCTTTTGGTCTGCATTTGAGTTGGAAATCTTCTCCTTGACAGAAAGAAGCACACAGAAGGAGGAGGAGGAGGAGGAGGAGGAGGAGGAGGAGGAGGAGGAGGAGGAGGAGGACGAGGAGGAGGAGGAGGAGGAGGAGGACGAGGACGAGGACGAGGACGAGGACGAGGACGAGGACGAGGAGGAGGAGGACGAGGACGAGGACGAGGACGAGGAGGAGGACGAGGACGAGGACGAGGACGAGGACGAGGACGAGGACGAGGACGAGGACGAGGACGAGGTGGAG